>NC_084570.2:8160000-8347500 GCF_033978685.3 Nerophis lumbriciformis | reverse complement strand
ATGTTTTTGTTATGTTCTGTTAGTTTAACTCAATAATTCCTGTTTTTTGTGCACTCTTGTTTGTTTTGGTTGCCATGGTTGCATATGATTTTCACCTGCCGCTGGTGTTCGGACGCTCACCTGGCTTTAATCCAGAGACTATTTAAACCGCCTTTGCCAGTCAGTCGGCCTGGCGTCCGATTCCAAGTGTATGCTAGTTGTTCGGTTCATGTCTGATCCCAAGTTTATGCCAAGTGTTCGCTTCATGCCTTGTATACGTACGTTTTTGTTTGTTCATGCCACAGCTAGTAAGTTTTCCTTGTCATAGTTTGTGCTCAGTGTTAGCTTAGCTCCAAGTGCGATCAGGCATGTTGTTCTGTCGGCTCGCTTTCTGTTTTTTGTACTCCTTTGATTTCTTGAGGAATAAATCATGTTCCTACCGGCATGCCGTGTCCGGAGTGGTCCGTCTGCATTTCGGGAGAACGAACCCGAAGCTGCGAAAACCCCGTCGTGACAGAAATTAATGGGAATAAATATTGAATGCAACATGCTGGATCTTACAGCATGATTATTAGCTAAAACAACTTGATTTTGTGCAAATTCAGTTGAATTTCAACCCCGTTCTGTGCATTCCTCCATCACATGCACGGATAATTCCCAGCATGCTACACACTACAGCAGGGCTATTGAAACCACACTAGTATTTGAGCCCAAGGACTTCATCCAGTCAGGTAAGTTTTGATGATATTACTGGGGTAAATATATTTGATGTATGGTATTTAAGTTTAATAGAGGTGTAATTGCTTGTTCCTGTATGACTGTAGACTACTCCAGAAGGCGTCCACTCAAGATCGCTAGCTGTTCCTGTACTTTTTAAATTATTTTGGGGCCAATATCCCTAGCTAGCTAGGTTTATGTACCACCACAGTCTCATAATGAACCGAAAATATTTCTCCATTAGCCGTGATGCTAATTTTCTCTATGCTAAATCCCATTCATTTATGCTAACAACGTTAGCGATCCGATTTACCTTTTTTGTGATCTGTAACGTTCAACTGGCGAATACTAAATCAAAACGTGTAGTTTCCTCTGCCTTCTGTTCTGCTAGCCATTCTGTTGTCATGCATTCCTACTCGTCTCCTTGCTAGTTTTTGGTGATGTCTCTCGGGCTATTTTAGCCATTTTCTACCGTTGGTCCCTCTCGGGGTGGCGGAGACCAACGGTCACACACTATGGACAATTTTGTGTTGCCAATCAGCCTGTACCCAGGTGCATGTCTTTGGAGTTGTCACATAGTCACATGCAAACTACACACAAAAAGACCCCGAATCTAAGTGAGATATACAGTACATACACTATATTGCCAAAAGTATTTGGCCACCTGCCTTGACTCACATATGAACTTGAAGTGCCATCCCATTCCTAACCAATAGGGCATACTTGCCAACCTTGAGACCTCCGATTTCGGGAGGTGGGGGGTGGGGGGCGTGGTTGGGGGCGTGGTTAAGATATATATATATATATATAAGAAATACTTGACTTTCAGTGAATTCTAGCTATATATATATATATATATATATATATATATATATATATATATATATATATATATATATATATATATATAAATAAAATAAATACTTGAATTTCAGTGTTCATTTATTTACACATATACACACACATAACACTCATCTACTCATTGTTGAGTTAAGGGTTGAATTGTCCATCCTTGTTCTATTCTCTGTCACTATTTCAGAACACACACATTATACAAATATACATTATAAAATCAATAAGAAAACGGGAGCTCTAATTTGGGAGTCTGAGTTAGGATCAGAAGTTCCTGTACAAACATTGCGCACTCACGTCGCCTTTTTGTATCGATTACTGCAGCTGTGCACTGGATTCATTCACAAATACAAACTATAACTCACAAACACTTTAGAGTTAGGCTCCACCATCAGAATGTGTACTTAAACTTATAAAGATCACATAGATATTATTCAGTGAGTTGATTCACCAAAACTAACCTGTTATACAGGAGGAAAAAGCACACAGGATGTTTCAATTGTTCACAGACTGGTCGCGCTCATCAGAATGACAAGACACTTCCGGTCTGCAGGTGATAGCATTTAATTGGGAAGAAACGCTCTACTGCCCCCTACTGACCAATGTGAATACTGATAAATGTGTAATGACAGCTCCAAAAACGAATTCAAACCACAAAATAAAATAAATAAATCAACACAAAAATGTAACACATTAGGGGTGGGTCACATATGCATGTACAGTAGATGGCAGTATTGACCTGTTTAAGAGTGTCACAACATTGCTATTTACGGCAGATGAACTGCTTTATGGTAGACGAAAACTTGACTGCTGTTGTTGTGTGTTGTTACCGCGCTGGGAGGACGTTAATGAAACTGCCTAACAATAAACCCACATAAGAAACCAAGAACTCGCCCTCGATCATTAGCTGTTCATATTGTGGGAAAGCGGACGTGTGAACAGGCTGTCAACACGTCACTCAGGTCCGCATGGAGCTGGAGGGGGCGTGGCCTCCAGCTCCGCCTGAATTTCGGGAGATTTTCGGGAGAAAATTTGTCCTGGGAGGTTTTCGGGAGAGGCGCTGAATTTCGGGAGTCTCCCGGAAAATCCGTGAGGGTTGGCAAGTATGCCATAGGGTTCAATATGATGTCGGTCCACCTTTTGCAGCTATTACAGTTTCAACTCTTCTGGGAAGGCTGTCCACAAGGTTGCGGAGTGTGTTTATAGGAATTTTCCACCATTCTTCCAAAAGTGCATTGATGAGGTCAGAAAAAACAATGCGATGACTGCAAAACGCAAATATAAAGTTTGAGAAAAATATGCAGTAATATGTACTGTGGAACGATCAGTCACACTAAATCATTGTGGTAATATGGTGTCAATTTGACGCCATATGTGCTAGTCCTCATGGGAAATATGGTCTTCCTTCAGGCAAAACACTGCCGCTTTGGTCCACTGGCGCTGCCAAAATCAACCAAAACTGAAAGTTCTTTAGTGGGGCTTTAACAGCCATTTGAGAGGAACAACACAGAACATCGACTTCCTTAAAGGAGTCATTAATCTACTGTTTTGGCCACCTGCCTTGACTCACGTATGAACTTGAAGTGCCATCCCATTCCTAACCTATAGGGTTCAATATGATGTCGGTCCACCTTTTTCCAGCTATTACAGCTTCAACTCTTCTGGGAAGGCTGTCCATAAGGTTGCGGAGTGTGTTTGTAGGAATTTTTGACCATTCTTCCAAAAGTGCATTGGTGAGGTCACACACTGATGTTGGTTCGAGAAGGCCTGGCTCTCAGTCTCTGTTCTAATCCATCCCAAAGGTGTTCTATCGGGTTCAGGTCAGGACTCTGTGCAGACCAGTCAACTTCATCCACGCCAGACTCTGTCATCCATGTCTTTATGGATCTTGCTTTGTGCACCGGTGCACAGTCATGTTGGAAGAGGAAGGGGCCCGCTCCAAACTGTTCCCACAAGGTTGGGAGCATAGAATTGTCCAAAATGTTAGTTTTCACTGGAACTAAGGGGCCAAGCTCAACTCCTGAAAACCAACCCCACACCATAATTCCTCCTCCACCAAGTTTCACACTCGACACAATGAAGTCCGAAATGTTTTGTTCTCCTGGCAACCTCCAAACCCAGACTCGTCCATCAGATTGCCAGATGGAAAAGCATGATTCATCACTCCAGAGAAGGCGTCTCCACTGCTCTAGAGTCCAGTGGCGACGGGCTTTACACCACTGTATCCCATGCTTTGCATTATAGTGGGATTATAGTGTATGTTGTAGATTAATAACCCTGGTTGCTGCATTTCAACAGGACAGTGGCCAAGAAGCTAATTGTGCACAATCAGTGTAGTTATACACAATACAGAATGAAACTAGTTTGTTGTCAACATTTGAAAAAAATGCTTAATTTCAGCTCAAATAACAACACAGTAAATGTAGCGTGAAACATACCTATTGATATATATTTATTCATGGGGTGCAGGTGTGGTTGTGACTTCAGTTTCTGAGATGCTTTGCAATAACTTGTGAATTCAAAACAACTTTAAAGATGCGTTATGCTTTATACTTTTATTTTAGTCGACGGAAATGTTGAGGAATTTTGTCGGATAAAATTAGACTGAAACCAAGTAAATTTAGGTGACTAAAATATCCATCCATCCATCTATTTGCTACCGCTTATTCCCTTTGGGGTCGCGGGGGGCGCTGGAGCCTATCTCAGCTACAATCGGGCGGAAGGCGGGGTACACCCTGGACAAGTCGCCACCTCATCGCAGGGCCAACACAGATAGACAGACAACATTCACACTCACATCCACACACTAGGGCCAATTTAGTGTTGCCAATCAACTTATCCCCAGGTGCATGTCTTTGGAAGTGGGAGGAAGCCGGAGTACCCGGGGGGAACCCACGCAGTCACGGGGAGAACATGCAAACTCCACACAGAAAGATCCCGAGCCCGGGATTGAACCCAAGACTACTCAGGACCTTCGTATTGTGAGGCGGATGCACTAACCCCTCTGCCACAGTGAAGCCCCGCGGTAGACTGGTGAGGGCGGTCGTGAGTCAGTGTGACTAAAATATGACAAAGTAAAATACATTTTTGTCAAAAGACTATGACTAAAACTAAATCATAAACTGCCCACAAAATTACCAGATGGTTGTACTTGTATTAAACTATGTACTAGGGTTGTACGGTTAACCAGTATTACTATAGTACCGCAATACTAATTAATCATATTCGGTACTATACCTCCTCTGAAAAGTACCGGTCCGCCAATACTACTATGATTACGTCGATATTTTTTGGCATCAAAACATCTTCTTTCGTTTTTTAAAAATGTGTATTATGTTTTTAAACTCAGGAACTACGTCCCTGGACACATGAGGACTTTGAATATGACCAATGTATGATCCTGTAACTAGTTGGTATCGGATTGATACCCAAATTTGTGGTATCATCCAAAACTAATGTAAAGTATCAAACAACAGAATAATAAATGATTATTACATTTTAACAGAAGTGTAGATAGAACATGTTAAAAGAGAAATTAAGCAGATATTAACAGTAAATGAACAAGTAGATTAATAATTCATTTTCTACCACTTGTCCTTAATAATTGTTGACAAAACAATAGAATGGAAAATGACACAATATTACGTCAGGAGCTAAATTAGGAGCCTTTGTTTGCTTACTAACTAATAAAAGACAAGTTGTCTTGTATGTTCACAATTTTATTTAAGGACAAAATTGCAATAAGAAACATATGTTTAATGTACTATAAGATTTTTTGTTAAAATAAAGCCAAAAATGCCATTTTTGATGGTACCCTTTATTTAGAAAAGTACCCAAAAGTACAGAAAAGTATCAAAATAATTTTAGTACCGGTACTGAAAGTCTGTGGGCTATAGAGCGTTTTCTATTCGGGCTCCAGTACTATGGAATGCCCTCCCGGTAACAGTTAGAGATGCTACCTCAGTCATTCAAGTTCCATCTTAAAACTCATTTGTATACTCTAGCCTTTAAATAGCCCCCCTTTTTTAGACCAGTTGATCTGCCATTTATTTTATTTTCTTCTCTGCCCTCCTCTCTCTTGTGGAGGGGGTAGGGGGGTGCACAGGTCCGGTGGCCATGGATTAAGTGCTGTCTGTCCAGAGTCGGGACCCGTGGTGGACCGCTCGCCTGTGCATTGGTTGGGGACATCTCTGCGCTGCTGACCCGTCTCCGCTCGAGATGGTCTCCTGCTGGCCCCACTATGGACTGGACTCTCACTATTATATTAGATCTATTATGGACTGGACTTTCACAATATTATGCTAGACCCACTCGACGTCCATTGCATCCGGTCTCCCCTATAGGGAGGGGGGGGTGACCCACATATGCGGTCCTCTCCAAGGTTTCTCATAGTCATTCACATCGACGTCCCATTGGGGTTGTGAGTTTTTCCTTGCCCTTATGTGGGCTCTGTACCGCGGATGTCGTTGTGGCTTGTGCAGCCCTTTGAGACACTTGTGATTTAGGGCTACATAAATAAACATTGATTGATTGATTGATTGATACTGGTACCAAAATATTGGTATCGGGACAACACTACTGTGTACCTACTGAAAGATGTTTCTACTATTTTGTTTACTTTATATGAATACTGTGCCAGTGTAGATCAAAACAAAGCACTATGATATACATAATATTTTGGCAGACAACCAATATTTGAGACCGCTTTTGAATTCTTCGTCACATGGTCATTATAGCAAATAATGCGGCCGCTGAGCGTGTCGCAGGCTTCTCGCTTTCATGAGCCCAAATTCATTCCAAAAAAACCTACTCTCCCCGACGACTCTTTAAGATGTATTTTGTTTCCATAGAAACTGGGGTTAGTCTCATGTATTCAGACAGGCTCCGGGAAAAGACAATCCCTCTTCCCGCACAAGTGGCTGGGATTTTCATACGGCAGAGGAGCATTCATCAAATGCTGGCAGCTCTTAAGTGTAGTTGGATCATGGCGACATGCAAAATGATGGCAATCAACATTGGCGTTGTTAGGCCTATTTTAGGGGGGCTCAAGCCCCCCTAAAATATTCTTAAGCCCCCCTAAATAATTTGGTGTTATATATATATATATCAATCAATCAATCAATCAATGTTTATTTATATAGCCCTAATCACAAGTGTCTCAAAGGGCTGCACAAGCCACAACGACATCCTCGGTATAGCCCACATAAGGGCAAGGAAAAACTCACCCCAGTGGGACGTCGATGTGAATGACTATGAGAAACCTTGGAGAGGACCGCATATGTGGGTAACCCCCCCCTCTAGGGAGACCGAATGCAATGGATGTCGAGTGGGTCTAACATAATATTGTGAGAGTTCAGTCCATAGTGGATCCAGCATAACAGTAAGAGTCCAGTCCACAATGGGGTCAGCAGGAAACCATCCCGAGCGGAGACGGGTCAGCAGCGCAGAGATGTTCCCAACCGATATACAGGCGAGCGGTCCACCCCGGGTCCCGACCCCGGACAGCCAGCACCCCATCCATGGCCACCGGATCTGTGTGTCTCCCCACAAGGGATAGGATATATTTTTTTATTTTAATTTTTAATTTTAATTTTTTTTTTTTACAAATACATGCCGACATATTCATTATAAAGAGGCTCGAATATGAGTTTAAATAAATAATCACATAAACTGTCATTATTCACTCAGTTTCCCCTCACTTTATAGCGTAAATCACCAAAAATGATTCCTGGGCGCGGCACCGCTGCTGCCCACTGCTCCCCTCACCTCCCAAGGGGTGATCAAGGGGATGGGTCAAATGCAGAGGACACATTTCACCACACCTAGTGTGTGCGTGTGACAATCATTGGTACTTTAAGGTAGAGAGCCCCTTTAGTGTGTCGGTATCCAATCCATTCCACTTGTTCATATAGAAAATGCCCACATCACTCAAAATCCAGTCCGCATTTTCTCTGCGACCTTACTTGCGGTCCTTGGACTTGTTCATATAGAAAACGCCCACATCACTCTTGTAGAATCTATATAAAGTATTATACATTAGCCTAATGTTAAAATATTGAAAAAAACATAATTAAATAGATTTGTTTTATTGTATTGTCACATTAATAGCTGTTGTATTATTCTAGGATGGCTTGTTAAACATTTCATTGGATTTTCAGAGGGAGGAAAAACCAAGACATTTAATATAAAACGTAAAATGAATAAATACATAAAAAGAAAAAGAGGAAAAATGGTTAAAAGCCATCGTCCCGGGGAGCATTTCATTTCGTCCCGTGCATTTTTTATATGATAATAACAATGAATAATTTCTAAGTCTTTGTTAAAACTCATTTGTATACTCTAGCCTTTAAATAGCCCCCCTGTTAGACCAGTTGATCTGCCGTTTCTTTTCTTTTCTCCTCTTCTCCCCTTTTCCTTGAGGGGGGGGCACAGGTCCGGTGGCCATGGATGAAGTGCTGGCTGTCCAGAGTCGGGACCCGGGGTGGACCGCTCGCCTGTGCATCGGCTGGGAACATCTCTACGCTGCTGACCCGTCTCCGCTCGGGATGGTGTCCTGCTGGCCCCACTATGGACTGGACTCTTACTATTATGTTGGATCCACTATAGACTGGACTCTCACAATATTATGTCAGACCCACTCGACATCCATTGCTTTCGGTCTCCCCTAGAGGGGGGGGGGGTTACCCACATATGCGGTCCTCTCCAAGGTTTCTCATAGTCATTCACATCGACGTCCCACTGGGGTGAGTTTTTCCTTGCCCGTATGTGGGCTTTGTACCGAGGATGTCGTTGTGGCTTGTGCAGCCCTTTGAGACACTTGTGATTTAGGGCTATATAAATAAAGATTGATTGATGATTGATTGTTAGCCGTTTGTGAAGTTTTGTGCTCGTGCGCTACGTTCGCTCTCCTGGGGGCCAAGCCCCCCCCTGTCCTTAAAAGCTAGTGACGCCCCTGGCAATCAATATCTGACTGGGAGTTGCCATGCAGCATCAACACTGCTTTCAGTGTCACAGATCAGAATCAGAATCAGAATCATTTTATTGCCATTGTTTGAGAACGGGTTCACAAACTAGGAATTTTTCTTGGTGCAATCGTGCAACATAAAACACATATAACACAGATTTGGTAATAGCAAGAGCTGTAACTGAGCTATCAGATCTTGTTATAGACTTAGAAGGAATTCTAGGGATCGATAGAGGTCCGTATATACCTCACACTGGTCAACATGCAGGTTGCCAATTAAAACCGCCATTTTAATAGAGGCAGAGTGTGAAATGAATACCGGGATATTAATCAAGCTGGAAATCAATAGCATGAGACATACAGTTTGAAATGAAAATGAGTATTTATGCTAATGTGCACACTATGAATTGGTGTGTTGATCCAATTATCGTGTTTGTTCGTTATTCCAGGAATATGGATGGGGGAGCTCGGTTAATTAACATTCTTATTTACAATGCGGGCTCCGTGGCCTGCATCCTGGAGGGGCAGGTTTGCCAAGGAAAGCCAACAGACAGCGAGGAGGAAAATCCAATTAATTCCGTTCTCGACTGCGTGCGGAGACAAGATGCGGCCTAATGCTTTGGTAATCATTTTGTGACGGAAGAAAAAGACAAGTGGCTTGATTTATTTTGAACTTGCCTTAAATGGGGAGAAAAAAAAAAGAAAGGGTGTCCAACATGTGCAGAAGGGGATAAATATCTCAGAGAGAAGAAAAAGCATGCCAGAGGAGAAGACCTTTAACTCAATCAATCAATGTTTATTTATATAGCCCTAAATCACTAGTGTCTCAAAGGGCTGCACAAGCCACAACGACATCCTCGGTACAGAGCCCACATAAGGGCAAGGAAAAACTCACCCCAGTGGGACGTCGATGTGAATGACTATGAGAAAACTTGGAGAGGACCGCATATGTGGGTAACCCCCCCCCCTTCTAGGGTGGAGACCGAATGCAATGGATGTCGAGTGGGTCTGACATAATATTGTGAGAGTCCAGTCCATAGTGGATCCAACATAATAGTAAGAGTCCAGTCCATAGTGGGGCCAGCAGGAGACCATCCCGAGCAGAGACGGGTCAGCAGCGCAGAGATGTTCCCAACCGATGCACAGGCGAGCGGTCCACCCCGGGTCCCGACTCTGGACACCCAGCTCTTCATCCATGGCCACCGGACCTGTGTGTCTCCCCCTCCACAAGGGAGAGGGGAGCAGAGGAAAAGAAACGGCAGATCAACTGGTCTAAAAGGGGGTCTATTTAAAGGCTAGAGTATACAAATTAGTTTTAAAATGGGACTTAAATGCTTCTACTGAGGTAGCATCTCGAACTGTTACCGGGAGGGCATTCCATAGTACTGGAGCCCGAATAGAAAACGCTCTATAGCCTGCAGACTTTTTTTGGGCTCTGGGAATCACTAATAAGCCGGAGTTCTTTGAACGCAGATTTCTTGCCGGGACATATGGTACAATACAATCAGCAAGATATGATGGAGCTAGATCGTGTAGTATTTTATACGTAAGTAGTAAAACCTTAAAGTCACATCTTAAGCGCACAGGAAGCCAGTGCAGGTGAGCCAGTATATCCGATATTATCGGACATGTCTAGTTTTTATATTGTTTTACTTTCTTTTTTTTATTCAAGAAAATGTTTGTAATTTATTTATCTTTTTTTATTTTATAATTTAAAAAAAAAAAGACCTTATCTTCACCATACCTGGTTGTCCAAATTAGGCATAATAATGTGTTAATTCCACTACTGTATATATCGGTATCGGTTGGTATCGGTATCGGTAATTAAAGAGTTTGGACATTATCGGAATATTGGATATCGGCAAAAAGCCATTATCGGACATCCCTAGTTATGGATTCTGCACAAGATGGTTCTTATAAGAGCCAAAATTACAAGCTGTAATACTCTTGTCAGCCTGCAAGGGGCCATAAATCATTATGGACTACAACCAAAATGGCGAATGGCTTGAAAAAAAAAACTACAAAATTAAAATGGCGGCCAGATATGAAAAATATTTAATGTTTCCAGTTTAGGTCACGCCCACTTCAAGGTCCTAAATCATTCCCCCGCTCGCCCTCCCTTAACTAGTGTGGCCTTGGAGGCCACGCCCACTTCCTGGGGGGTCAAAACCCCCCCTAGGTTACCGGCTTATTAAAGTGTGTGACACTCTTAAACAGGACAATACTGCCATCTAGTGCATTTGATGAAAGCACTTTTGTGCGTGCCACACAGCAATGCATCATCAGAGAGGGTGTTCAGCATGGTTAGAAAAATAGTGACAGAGAATAGAACAAGGATGGACAATTCAACCCTTAACTCAACAATGAGTAGATGAGTGTTATGTGTGTGTATATGTGTAAATAAATGAACACTGAAATTCAAGTATTTATTTTATATATATATATATATATATATATATATATATATATATATATATAGCCAGAATTCACTGAAAGTCAAGTATTTCTTATATATATATATATAAAATAAATACTTGACTTGGTGAATTCTAGCTGTAAATATACTCCTCCCCTCTTAACCACGCCCCCAACAACGTCCCCACCCCCCCACCCCACCTCCCGAAATCGGAGGTCTCAAGGTTGGCAAGTATTGTAAACGTAAGGTAACGTAGGAGAAATTATCTAGATCAGCCCCAAACTGTAATGACTTGTTTCTTTTCCTTATTCGGACAGTTCCTGAAGGTTTTATGGAAATCTGCCCGTAACTTTTTTAATAGTTTTATTTACCAACTAACAGACAAACCAAGTGAGTGTGGTGCAGAGGAGCAGACTGCAGACCACATTGTCAGGACGGGGTTTTCGCTTACTGCGGGGTCGTTCTCCCAGGAAGGCAAACGGACGACTCCGGACAGGACTTGCAGGTAGAAACATGATTTAATTTTAAGAAACACTCAACGAGGTACAAAACCGTGTTAACACGGACCAGTTTATTTTGTGAAAACAAACCCGAGCAGGCAGATTTATATTCACATCAGGCCTATTCATTTCCTTTATTGGTGCACATATCAGATCATCCATCTGAGTAGAGCCTGCCTCTTTTATCATCCGTTAATGTCATTTCATATCACACACCAAATACGCAGAGAAAACTCTGCAAAATATATGCCGCTAAATGGAGAGCAAAGAGGCGACATGCGCATCCACATTATTTATAGTGATTGCTAAATTAATTACGGTACGCGTTACTCAAAATGGTCTGGGAGGCTGACGCACGAATGCACCGGCGCGATGCAGTCACGACATTTGAAGTGCATGGTTAGAGAAGAAGGCCAAACGGCTACGGAACGACGTTGAGGTTTTTTCATTTTAACGGTGGTGATATGAGCAGCACAGCGTGGCGTTAAAAGAGACTGGACGTCGACAATTAGGGTAAGATGGGCGAGACTGACAGATTTATTTATTGTACTGTCATTGGCAGTGTTCGGATAATTCCTTTAAAAAAGTAACTAATTATGGTTACTCGTTACTTTACCAAAAGAGGAAAAAATAAAATCACTAACGGAATTACTCTATACAAACTGTAAACTATAGTTTGGAAAGTAAAGCTACCATGACCACCCCCGAACTGTGAACCATCACTGTAGACACTTTTCACCTTTGATCACTAAAGACACTTTAACTGCTGCTGGGACCAAATGTCACCTCCATATTTATACTGTTGACTGTCAATCAGAATGTGCAATAATGTTATGTTACTTGTATATACATTTTTATTTTTAATTTTTAATTTTTAATTTTTGTGACTTCACATGGACTTGAACCTTTTAACTTGACATGACTTGCCACTTTCCCCAAAATCCAAAGTTTAAAAAGTTATTTGGGAGCGCTCCGTATCTTTCATTTTCTTCGTCTGTGTCGATCAGCGTGTTGTTCCTGTCAGCTGGTGTGCTCTCAGTACAACAGCCAATCAAATTAGATCTGCGTTGTTTTCATCACGCAGCATTCATCCAATCAAATTGCAGGACAACCAATGAACAAGAGTTGTCCAACAACGTGCCAGTGAGAAACAATTATGCCAAAGTTGGTTTCATTCGGGGATAAAAACTACGACTTGGTCAACAAAAAACGAATTGCCGTATCCAAATCACGCAGTTCGAATATTACAGACGGAGACGCAACAACTTCCAACTTCGTCCGACATTTGAAGTTGCACAAAGAAGGGTAAGTTTTGAATGTAAGATAACGTTTATTGGCTAAGTAACGTGACTTTTATTTGCTGTGTAGTTAAATCAGTGAGGCTGTAAACTCACTGCTAAAGTTATAACCATAGACATCTTATAGGTAGACGCAGCCTCGAGCGCTACTGCCTACTGGCGCAGACGAGACGCGTGGCCGCCATCTTGGAGTGGTGATCCGCTCCACTCAGTGCAATTCATTTGGCAGGAGCAATGAACTGTCAGCGCATTTAATTCATCTTACCTCACTGAATACCACTGATTTTCACCCCCTTTTTTGTCATACGTGTAGCTATGATAACAGACACATGTTTTGGCGTGTTTTATTATTCATAGTTTGCTTAACAGTAATATAATATTCTTATACGCTATAAGTGACCAGACGTCCGAGATCAAAACTGGGAATATAATCCCAGAGAAGGGGGAAAAAAATGGTAAACTATTTTTAAGTTGAAGAAAAAATATGATTAGGTTATATATACATGCGTATATCCTACATAAACAATGTATGAATACATTAGATATCTGGCCCTGCGATGAGGTGGCGACTTGTCCAGGGTGTACCCCGCCTTCCGCCCGATTGTAGCTGAGATAGGCTCCAGCGCCCCCCGCGACCCCAAAGGGAATAAGCGGTAGAAAATGGATGGATGGAATTTTTAATTTTATTATTTTTTTTATTTTTTTATTTTAATTTTTAATTTTCTATTTTTAGCTAAGTACCGTGTGACTTGTTGAAGGGTGAACTAGTAAAGTAAGATTTCATTGTCCAACACGTGAGACAGGTGAAACTAATAAGGTGACATGGTGACCAAACAAGGGAGCGTAAACAGGAACTAAAAGAGTCTTAAACAACCAGAAAATAACAAAACAAAACATGACCACAGAACATGACAACACGTGTGATTGAAAATTGTTATGTAATGTCTTATTACAGCATTCTAATCTATGATTTGCGCGATCGCATTTGAAAACAGGAAACGGCGCGACAAGTTACCGCATACGTGAACAGCCAAAGAAGGAGCTCAATATACTTATTATTAATAATTGAATAAAATAATACATTCATAGTATATCCTGATCATTTACAATATGATAATTAAAGATTAATTGTGAGGTATTTAAATATTTCCACCCCGACTTGTCAGTCAAAAAACCAGTGCACAGTCAGAGCACCCGGGTTGGAATACCTCAATTAACCTCAGAAAAAAATCCAAGAGATGGATCTTGCTCCATATTCTGCTAATGATGAATTGTAATGTCCTGGAGATAATAATCTTAATTATTTGAATCCATTATACTAACTATAAAAGCACAGAGCGAGCGCAGACCTCTGCCAGGCCCTACCTCGCAATAGTCAAAAAGTCCAGACGGTAATGCAGACCAGGCCCCTTTTCTGATATTTCCTGAAACATAGATGAAAATCCACCCACACCTTTTTGCGCTGAATGTAATAAACAAAATTAACCCTCTTGCCAGTCATCCTCTGTGTTTGTCTGTGTCGGTAGGGCGCTACTGTAGCATCAGTGGTGTGCCGTCAGGGCCAGCAAGGCCTTCTCTGTTGGCATACCATAACCAGAAATCATGATCATTATTAAAGATAACATAATTTTTTGATTTACTTACCCTAAATATCTAAAAGTATTCATATTCTCTTCATGTCATATTATGCTCCTTCCAGTGCTGTTGTTCATAGGTTATAGAGTTTTTATCCAATCAGAATTCAGCTCGCTTTTGTTGCCATGCTGTACCAAATCTGCCCAAAGCCTTCAGAATCAACAATGAGCGTCTGTGCACTGCCATTGAACGGACACAAACATTTGACAGACAGTTGCGATAGCCAATCAGATCACGCGTTGTTGTCAGTAAGGCCTATTAGCTGGCCTAAGGCAGATATATATTGTGATGTTATGAGCTAGGTAACATAAGAACTTCATTACTGAAGCGCACGTGCAGTAGCTCCGTTTAGTCATGATGAGCACGCTGTGGAGTAAACTTTAAGAACTTAGCCAACACGCCTCGTCTGCATCTTTTATGATTAGACAAGACAGCACATATATTTGCAAGGCCATTTTCAAGAAGGATATTTAAAGAGAAACTACATCTTGTGATACGATGTCAACCAACCCCGGAAGCTCGAATGAGTGCTACAGACTGTAAGTTCAAACATTTTATTTCTTTATTTTTTCTCGTTTAATATCTTTTTTGCAATTTTAATTTGGACAGTACCACTTAAGATATGTTTTAATTGCTGATTTATTTATGTTATTGGTTCATTGATTTTTAAATAACCCCGTTTTGTACACTGTTGGTGGTGATTTTCCGGGAGACTCCCGAAATTCAGCGCCTCTCCCGAAAACCTCCCGGGACAAAATTTCTCCTGAAAATCTCCCGAAATTCAGGCGGAGCTGGAGGCCACGCCCCCTCCAGCTCCATGCAGACCTGAGTCCGCTTTACCACAGTATAAACAGCGTGCCTGCCCAATCACGTTATGAATGTAGAATGATCGAGGGCGAGTTCTTGGTTTCTTATGTGGGTTTATTGTTAGGCAGTTTCATTAACGTCCTCCCAGCGCGGCAACAACACACAACAACAGCAGTCACGTTTTCGTCTACCGTAAAGCAGTTCGTCTGCCGTAAACAGCAATGTTGTGACACTCTTAAACAGGACAATACTGCCATCTAGTGCATTTGATGAAAGCACTTTTGTGCGTGCCACACAGCAATGCATCATCAGAGAGGGTGTTCAGCATGGTTAGAAAAATAGTGACAGAGAATAGAACAAGGATGGACAATTCAACCCTTAACTCAACAATGAGTAGATGAGTGTTATGTGTGTGTATATGTGTAAATAAATGAACACTGAAATTCAAGTATTTATTTTATATATATATATATATATATATATATATATATATATAGCCAGAATTCACTGAAAGTCAAGTATTTCTTATATATATATATATATATATATATATATATATATATATATATATATATATATATATATATATATATATATATATATATATATAAAATAAATACTTGACTTGGTGAATTCTAGCTGTAAATATACTCCTCCCCTCTTAACCACGCCCCCAACAACGTCCCCACCCCCCCACCCCACCTCCCGAAATCGGAGGTCTCAAGGTTGGCAAGTATTGTAAACGTAAGGTAACGTAGGAGAAATTATCTAGATCAGCCCCAAACTGTAATGACTTGTTTCTTTTCCTTATTCGGACAGTTTCTGAAAGTTTTATGGAAATCTGCCCGTAACTTTTTTAATAGTTTTATTTACCAACTAACAGACAAACCAAGTGAGTGTGGTGCAGAGGAGCAGACTGCAGACCACATTGTCAGGACGGGGTTTTCGCTTACTGCGGGGTCGTTCTCCCAGGAAGGCAAACGGACGACTCCGGACAGGACTTGCAGGTAGGAACATGATTTAATTTTAAGAAACACTCAACGAGGTACAAAACCGAAAACAAACCTAAGGCAAGCGTGCCTGTCGCACGCAGAAGCTAAGGCATGAAACTATAGACATGAACCTCACGAAACTGTGGCATGAAACAAACACGAAACTGTGGCATGAAACAACTAGCATTAACTATGGCATAGAACCATTATGAAACTATGGCATGAAACCAATACGACTTACTTGGCAAGGCATGAGGTAAACACTTAGCATAAACTATGGCATTGCACGAAACAAACAATGACGCCAGGCCGACTGACTGGCAAAGGCAGACTTAAATAATGTCTCTTGACTAGAGCCAGGTGAGCGTCCCGAACATAAGAGGCAGGTGAAACTAATACGCAACCATGGCAACCAAAACAAACAAGAGTGCACAAAAAAACAGGAACTATGGAGTCCAAGATTAACGGACCACGGATCATGACACAAATCATATAATCCTGTCCAATATACCGCCATCCTAATGGGAATCGTGGTCTGGCAGCTGTGGACGAGAGCTTGGTCAGTTGGCTGTAAAACACTATAGTGGTTACACCTCTAATCAACATCTTTATCCAAATGAAGAAGAAGAAGACAAACCAACGGCAACAGTAGCTTACCCATTGTAATTTAAAGTTAAAGTACCACTGATAGTCACTGTTAGAATAATTATGTATAAGTTATCACACAACTTTAATATGCTTAAAGTCTGTTGCTATAGTTATTAGCTATTGTGCTCAAGCTATATTTTTTCTATCTGTGCAAGGACAAAACTTCTTGTCTGAGGGGGGGCCTCAGCCGCAGATGTTTTCTTTGTTTTAGCCCGCTAACAGCCAAGGTCTTCAAGGAACTCAACGAAGATAAGACGACAGCACGCAGACGAAGCAGAGACAAGGCGAAATTACAAGACCCCCGGCACATTCCGTCACATATTGTGCGTACTGGAGCTGCTTTGCATGATATGTGCGACCACTCCTTTTAGAGACGGCCTCAGTGATGTTGACTGTGGAACTCCTGGATAAATAGAGGGACACGGGAGCTGTACTTTAGAGCAGTGGTCCCCAACCACCGGGCCGCGGCCCGGTACCGGTCCGTGGATCAATTAATAATAAAATAAATAAAAAAATAAAACTATATATATATTTTTTTATTTTTATTAAATCAACATAAAAAACACAAGATACATTTACAATTAGTGCACCAAACCAAAATACTTCCCTCCCCCATTTACACTCATTCACACTCATTTGCACAAAAGGGTTGTTTCTTTCTGTTATTAATATTTCTGGTCCCTACATTATATATCAATATAGATCAATACAGTCTGCAGGGATACAGTCCGTAAGCACACATGATTGTATTTCTTTATGACCAAAAACAAAAGCCCCCCGGTCCGTGGGTGAAATTTTCAAGCGTTGACCGGTCCGCAATTACAAGAAGGTTGGGGACCACTGCCTTATAGCGTAGGGCGAGACTGTGACTAAGTGTGCAGCTCCATGCGTTCTCCTCATGAGCTAAATTGAACTCTGTCTTTGCATGATTCCTTGCTTCTTGTCTGATTAATAGATGTCATCAGTGTTTGAACCTGACAGTCACACACACACACACACTAGGTGTGGTGAAATTACCCTCTGCATGTTGATTGACTGAGAAGTTTATTGACATCTTAAATAATTGAATCCATGTAATCTTTTAAAAAGGCAAATGGATAGCACAAAAAGTCAAACTGCTTGTTTCCATTGTGGTCAATTTGACCCATCGCTTGCTCCGTCCCCTGGGAGGTGAGGGGAGCAGTGAGCAGCAGCGGTGGCTGAACCCCCAATTCTAACCCTTGATGCTCAGTGCCAAGCAGGGAGGTAATAGTAAGTAGACACATCACCAATCTGACCATCATTACATAACATTCTATGATGCGAGTCAATCAATCAATCAAATTTTACTTATATAGCCCCTAGTGAAAGGGCTGCACAAGCCACAACGACATCCAATGGAAACATCAAGAAACCTTGGAAGGGATGCCAGTGCTGACCCTGGTTCATACAGCAGCCTTCATATCCGACGCACACCTCTCATTAAGGCACCAGAACCGTGGGCTTCTAGCATTACAGGTCCTGACTGCGTGCACGGGCCCGCCCCCTGGAGGGCTTGTTATCGATAGCGCTGCCCTGCCCTGCCCAGGCTCGATACATGTGCGGGGGTTGAGAATTCATTAGAGCCCAGTGGTGCCACTAAATCTGATGCAGCAAACGACGACTCATGCCTGCTATGATAGCAAGAATTTATTGCAGGGGAGTATTTTACCGCTCCTGTGTGATGCGGGCATGAGAGCAGCTGTAAATACTGGGCTCTCTTCGGGGCATGCCCAGATAACGCTGCTGTTGGTTGGCAGGTTATCTGGGTCGCAGCGGGGGTGATGTATACACGTCCGACACAGGGGAGCGTCCCACATCTCTCGCAGGGCCCCCCGAGTCTGATTCTGTCTTTGCTGATCCGATCAGATCTGGTGTTGAAATAAACAATGACGTGCAATAAACACTGAGGGGTGTGAAGATATCTCGGTTGGATTCAAAGACTTGCCGCGTCACACCGACCTTCAAAACTCTTACAAATAGCAATTGTTTTTGGCATATAAACCAGAAGGCTAATGCACTGTTAAAAGTGATGTTGACTTTTAGTCGGAAAGACTATTGTTGTCAAGTGGACTGAACAAATTTCCCATCACAACTAAGTAAAGCGAGTTATGACATCCTCAACTCAAAAAAAGGGCTGGAACTCATTAAAAAAACCCTAATAATAAGTTTATTACGCCTTCGAGGCATTGTGATGCCGGAGGTCGTCTTTTCAAGATGCAGAGGGATGTCAGGAAGCGGCTTGCAGGTGAGAATAAATGATTTATTCTGATTGCAGAACAAAATGCTGCGCGGTGCACCACGGCACGGAAAACAAGAGGGTAGCAAAGATGCTAATATCAAAAATGTAAACTATGAGCGAAACTAGGAGCGTAACTTGTTGCGTAGGAGCAAACAAAACCAACAGACCGAATGAGGCCAGCGCGTAAACTAAATAGCCCTCTGATTAGTGCCCGGGCAACAGGTGCGCGTCCGGGACACTAACCAGAGGCAGGTGACTATAATCTGCCGTCATGGCAACAGAAACAAACTCAAGAGGTGCTGAAAACACAAGTGACTTGAAAACAAAAACAAAAATATGATCCGGGCAGCGGATCATAACAAAGTTCAGTTAACTTCAGAAAGTAAGTCAAGGTCGGCCTTTCAACCAACAAGCAATCAAAGCTGCTCACACGGTCACTAAGGTGGCCACTATGTTTGACACATCAACTTAATGTGTATCATATTTATCCATCAGAGCATTTTTGTTGTACATTGTGAGGTGTGTCTGTTAAAATCATGGTTGTTTTACAAATGATGACAGATGTGAACAAAAGCATGCATTGTCTTTGTGTGATGATGTAAATGAGGTGTGGTTGTATTGTATAATAAGTATGTGTCCATGAAAGGGCATTTTATGACTTTTCTTAAATTGATTACATGCTATAGTATGATTTTATTGTCATAATTTTATTGCATGATTTTTGTCTCCTTTTAATTTAGGTAGCCAGGGACTGCAGATGGAAATGAGCTATTTAGCTATAATCTGGTACAGAAAATATCTGTCTTTGAGCTTAATGCTTCTGTGCATTGTCCCTTCAAATAAAGACTAAACTAAAAACATGCATGCACCAGCAATGTGACCTTGAAAATCTGATAAAATAAGTTAAACCAACACCTTATTTAGTTCTCTTAAGTAATGTTTTGCGGTGAACATTACATGATACAGATGCAAATTACGAGTATTATCAATTCAACGTGTTTGTGAATCGGTGAACCGGTAAATGGGTGAATGCGATGATGTACAAAACCCAAAACCAGTGAAGTTGGCACGTTGTGTAATTCGTAAATAAAAACAGAATGCAATGATTTGCCAATCCTTTTCAACTTATATACAATTTGATAGACTGCAAAGACAAGATATTTAATGTTCGAACTGAGAAACATATTTTTTTTTTGCAAATAATCATTAACTTCGAATTTAAGCGCACTCTTTTACTATGAGACCACGCTGTTGGCATGGTCTTGCTGAAATAAGCAGGGGCGTCCATGATAACGTTGCTTGGATGGCAACATATGTTGCTCCAAAAACCTGTATGTACCTTTCAGCATTAATGGTGCCTTTACAGATGTGTAAGTTACCCATGCCTTGGGCACTAATACACCCAATACAATACAATACGGAAGAGACTATCAGAAAGCGGCTTGAACATGATCTGTAAAACATAATCTATGCAACATTTTGACCAAAGCACCACCATTACATGTTATGTAGACCACAAGGAAGTGTTTTCCATTTTTTTTTTTTTTTTTTTTGTCATAAAAAAATACATTTATGTGTGCTTACGGACTGTATCCCTGCAGACTGTATTGATCTATATTGATATATAATGTAGGAACCAGAAATATTAATAACAGAAAGAAACAACCCTTTTGTGCGAATGAGTGTGAATGAGTGTAAATAGGGGAGGGAGGTTTTTTGAGTTGGTGCACTAATTGTAAGTGTATCTTGTGTTTTTATGTTGATTAAACTAAAGAAAAAAAAAAGAAAAAAATTGTTTTAATTTCTTGTGCGGCCTGGTACCAATCGATCCACGGACCGGTGGTTGGGGACCACTGCAAATGCACCCTATGATCCGGTGTCCTTAATATTTAGAAAAAGATTTAAAAAAATAGACCATTCATCGGCGGTGCACCCTATGGTCCGGAAAATAGGGTACGGTTGCATATCAACCTACAAATGCATTGCGTTTCACAACTTAATATAATACAGTGGTAATTCAAAGTAGACGTGCTCATTGAAATGCATTGAAATCCATTCAATCCGGCCTAGGCCCTCCCAAAACAGCATCCTTTTAAAATGCACAATGCCTTTTAAAAAAAAAAAAAAAAAAAAGCCTTTTGCATGACAAAAACTGTTTGACAAACAATCCAATAGTAATGTATTGTAATTCAGCAATTCCTCTTAGATCCAACATGTACCACGGGCCAAGTGTCCGAAAAGGGGAGGCTGGTCAATAAGGTTGAGCGAGCACCAAGTGATGGTGTGGAAAAGGAAGATATTCCTACTTTTGCTAGTTTCAACAAGAGGACACTTTTCAGAACAGCTTCAGGCGTGTGCGCCGTGGGTGGAGGAGTAAGGCTCAGCAAAAGTGATTTTTTTTTACCTAATTGACATTTTCCTGTTAAAAAAATGAAGCAAATGTGTAAATCTAAGCTATATGTGGCTATCACCAATGTTCCCTCTAAGGTGCGCGCCTGTGCAATTGCGCACTGCTCAAGCGTCCTCTGCGCACGGCAAATCTATGCCACGCACAAAATCAAATAAAAAAATAAGCGCATAACAATTTTCAACACGACACGGACACGACAGAGAAAAACGTTTTCGTCATCATTGTTCAAATATTGTAACGTCTGTCGAGACGCTTTGAGGACATGAATTCCATCGATCACTTTACTGAGCAAAACTCTTTATTGTCGGCCATAAACACATCACCAAAACATTAGTAAAAACAATTATATCTCGCAAAACTGGTCATTTCCTGCAGTACAAACCAGACCAAAACCAACTTTGTTATATAAACAGCAGCCGCTTGCTCTTTCTCACTTGCGCCAATACCATACTTGCCAACCCTCCCGGATTTTCCGGGAGACTCCCGAAATTCAGCGCCTCTCCCGAAAACCTCCCGGGACAAATTTTCTCCCGAAAATCTCCCGAAATTCATGCGGACCTGAGTGACGTGTCGACAGCCTGTTTTCACGTCCGTAAAGCAGTTTGTCTGCCGTAAACAGCAATGTTGTGACACTCTTAAACAGGACAGTACTGCCATCTACTGTACATGCATATGTGACAATAACATCTCGGGCTTTTAGAGAGTGCAGTGCACAACTGCGCACACAACAAGGAGACGAAGCAGAATGCATCATCAGAGAGGGTGTTCAGCATGGTTAGAAAAATAGTGACAGACAATAGAACAAGGATGGACAATTCAACCCTTAACTCAACAATGAGTAGATGAGTGTAAATATATGTGTAAATAAATGAACACTGAAATTCAAGTATTTTTCTTATATATATATATATATATATATATATATATATATATATATATATATATATATATAATAAAATAAATATATATATATATAAATATAGCTAGAATTCACTGAAAGTCAAGTATTTCATATATATATATATATATATATATATATATATAAGAAATACTTTCATATATATATATATATATATATATATATATATATATATATATATATATATATATATATATATATATATATATATATATAAGAAATACTTGACTTGGTGAATTCTAGCTGTAAATATACTCCTCCCCTCTTAACCATGCCCCCAACCACGCCCCCCCGGGACCACCCCCCACCCCCACCATCTCCCGAAATCGGAGGTCTCAAGGTTGGCAAGTATGGCCAATACATGCACATATGGCACTTAGCCAGTGATGCATTTACAGCCACACAAAAAGTCGGACATCTCCAACACCACACATAAAGTGTCATTCCAGGTCGTTACACTATGATTTACCAATCAAATGTGTGCTTATTCTAGTGTCATTTATTAGGAATCTTAATTTATAAATATTAATCATGAAATGCTGTTAGTATATTAAATAAATACTAATAAAAATATATTTTTTACAAACAGGAAGTTGCAGTTGCATGATCCCATGCTTACATCTCATTGTGCAACATGTGAATGTTTTAATGGGAACTAAATGCAATGTCTGAAAGGGGTACAAATTATTTCCAAAGCAGGACCTGCTTTGGACCTGCTGGTACAGCCACAGTGTGCACGTCTGATGTTGCTCACATGGGCTCCACTGAATGCTCAGGGAGTTTTTGCGTTTGCTCACACACATGAACAATTAGAGGGAACATTGGCTATCACGTCTATGAGGCGAGTGCTAACTTAATGGCATTCCTAGCTCCCTTTTTCAGAAGTGCCATTGAGCAACTCTGCTTTCTTGTTGTTGTTATAATTATGATGTCTGATCCTCAAAACTAGTTGTGTATCTAAGTTGTTGAACACACAAATTGTGCATCCAGCTTTTTGATAGTCACACTACAGTACCATACTGTACCTCGCCAAAGGGTCTAATAATAATTTCTGCAATTCTTAGTGTTTTTATTGATTTTATGTTTTTTTATGGATTTATTGTGATTCCCAGAGCCCAAAAAAAGTATGCGGGCTATAGAGCGTTTTCTATTCGGGCTCCAGTACTCTGGAATGCCCTTCCGGTAACAGTTAGAGATGCTACCTCAGTAGAAGCATCTAAATCCCATCTTAAAACTCATTTGTATACTCTAGCCTTTAAATAGCCCCCTTTTTAGACCAGTTGATCTGCCGTTTCTTTTCTTGTCTGCTCCGGATGAAGTGCTGGCTGTCCAGAATCGGTACCCGGGGTGGACCGCTCGACTCTGCATCGGTTGGGGACATCTCTGCGCTGCTGACCCGTCTCCGCTCGGGATGGTCTCCTGCTGGCCCCACTATGGACTGGACTCTCACTGTTATGTCAGATCCACTATGGATTGGACTTTCACAATATTATGCTAGTCCATTGCACTTGTCGCCCTAGAGATGTGGGTCACCCACATCTGCGGTCCTCTCCAAGGTTTCTCATTGTCATCCCACTGGGTTGAGTTTTTCCTTGCCCTGATATGCGATCTGAACCAAGGATGTCGTCGTGGCTTGTGCAGCCCTTTGAGACACTTGTGATTTAGGGCTATATAAATAAACATTGATTGATTGATTGATTTTATACAGTAGGGAAGGCTGCGGTCCCCTCCAAGGTTTCTCCTTGTATCCCATTGGGTTGAGTTATTTCTTGCCCTGATGTGGGAGCTGAGCCGAGGATGTCGTTGTGGCTTGTGCAGCCCTTTGAGACACTTGGCACACTGGCTATATCAATAAACGTTGATTGAAGAGGGAGCGTTAGTCTTTTTGCAATGCAGTCTGCTGAAAATGAGGGAAAGTGCCACTCTACATACACTAAATTGCCAAAAGGTATTTGGCCACCTGCCTTTACTCACATATGAACTTGAAGTGCCATCCCATGGAGTTGTCCAAAATGTTTTGGTATCATGGAGCATTCAATGTTCCTTTCACTGGAACTAAGGGGCCAAGCCCAACTCCTGAAAAAAAACAACCCCTTACCATAATTCCTCCTCCACCAAATTTCAAACTCAGCACAATGCAGTCCGAAATGTACCGTTCTCCTGGCAACCTCTAAACCCAGACTCATCCGTCAGATTGACAGATGATAAAACATGATTCATCACTCCAGAGAAGGCGTCTCCACTGCTCTAGAGTCCAGTGGCGACGTGCTTTACACTACTGCATCCCACGCTTTGCATCGGACTTGGTGACGTACGGCTTAGATGCAGCTGCACGGCCATGGAAACCCATTCCATGAAGCTCTCTGCAAACTGTACGTGGGCTAATTGTTCACATGAAGTTTGGAGCTCTGTAGCAACTGACTGTGCAGAAAGTCGGCAACCTTTTTGCACTATGCGCTGTCAGGACTTGGACTATGGCGTGATTTGTTCTCCCGTGGTGCAAATGATTTCGACCAGACATGGCGTGAAGGTGAAGACATATTTAATTTTAACACTCAAAGAAAACAAACTAAAGGCGTGCACAAGGCGGAAGTACAAACTTGACAAATGAAACCAATACTTGCACGTGGGCAAAAAACTAAGGACATGAACAAAAGTCGCTAACTGTGGCATGAATCGAAAAAACTTACTTGGACAGGGCATGGTCCAAGTAAGACGCAGAGGTAAACAGAGTGTGACAGGGGTATGATGTCGCCAGGGAGACTTCCTGGCAACAATGGGTTTAAATAATAGTGACATGATTAAAGACAGGTGCGTGAGTCGTGAGGGCAGGTGAAAACTAACGGGTTGCTATGGTGACAAACAAGAGTGCACAATGAGTCCAAACGTGGAACAGGTGAAACTAATGGGTAACAGTGGAAACAAGACAAGGGAGTGAAAAGCCAGAAACTAAAGAGTCCAATAACTAAACAAAACAAAACATGATTACACAGACATGACATGTGCTCCATCTCTGTCAGTTTACATGGCCTACCACTTGGTGGCTGAGTTGCTGTTGTTCCCAAACTCTTCCATTTTCTTATAAAAAAAACGACAGTTGACTTTGGAATATTTAGGAGCGAGGAAATTTCACGACTGGATTTGTTGCACAGGTGGCATCCTATGACAGTTCCACGCAGGAAATCACTGAGCCCCTGAGAGCGGCCCATTCTTTCACAAATGTTTGTAGAAACAGTCTCCATGCCCAAGTTCTTCATTTTTTACACCTGTGGGCGGGCCAAGTGATTAGGACACCTGATTCTGATCATTTGAACGGGTGGCCAAATTGTTTTCCTTTTTAATTTAGTGGGTGCGGCTTATATACCAGTGCGCTCTATACTATGGAAATCATGGTGTCTTGTTTTAAAATAGAATTGATGATTGACAGCAGATTGTTCCTTCCGAATAAGACCCGATGGCGTTTGAGGTTGTTCCGCTACACGAAGCCCCCTTCCGACCTGGCAAGTCGAAGCCGTGTCACTAGCAGCAGGACTTGGCTCCAAGGATGTAAACTGAAGTCATTGTGTTGCTGGTTAGTAGATTGATGGCACTTATCAGCTCCTACAAAGCTTTTGGAAGCATTCCACTTTTCCCCATCGCCGCGTTTTCCCGCTACTGGGGGCCACCTTCATCGATTTTGTAAAATGTACGATTCACAATCCGTCTCCTTTCTTTTCATTTACATTTGAGCGATTGGCGAGACAGGCTGGAGCGGCGCCCAGAGGCTGAACTCCGTGGATGGACTCCATTGTCTGGCGCTTTATTTATCCCTCATTGGGCAGGAGAGGAGGAGACACCCCACCCCCGTGAGCAGAAGAATGGACTCTGCACAGGCCGCTATCTGTCGTGGTTGTTTCATCTTGGGTCCTCCTCATATAGTGCCTGGCAGCATGCATGAAAGATGCATCGCAGTTTCCTGTTGTTGCAGCGTTGGGAGACATTTTAAACCCCGTCTGGAAGCCTCAGCCGTGCCTGCAGTGCAGTCTTTACAGCCTGTTACAGAACTGCAGCTGGCTTCTTTCAAGTGTTTCAAGCCCGCACACATCTCCCCATGGTGAGTGGAGTGGAGGGCATGGAGTTGACCATCTCAGTCCACATAAACAAGAAGCCAGCATAAATGGGCTTTATGGGTTTTTGATTCATTGTACGATTGTGGAACAGTCAATATGTTCCCATTAGGGTTGTACGGTTTACCGGTATTAGTATAATGAATCATATTTGGTAGTATACTGCAGTGTTTTTCAAGCTTTTTTGAGCCAAGGCGCATGCTTTTCATTCAAAGACTTTTATGTTAAAATACTGAACAGATGTTGACCTTATCCCAATAAACATCTGTTCAGTATTTTAACAGAAGAGTGTTTGATTGTGAGGCATTAAAAGCCACAAAATGCAACGGGTCCATCAGACCCACAAACACTGGCTGAGTAACAACAATATGAACATTACACAAGGGTAATGTTGTTTACTTTATCCCAATAAACATCTGTTCAGTATTTTAACATAAGAGTGTTTGATTGTGAGGCACTAAAAGCCACAAAATGCAACGGGTCCATCAGACCCACAAACGCTGGCTGAGTAACAACAATATGAACGTTGCATGGAAATTTATCTGCCAGTTTCTGCATCCCACAGGGTTTCTTCTTTTGTGTTTCTGCACCTGCGGTTCCCACACAAGGTTGCGACATTGTTTGTCAACACTGTCTGCTCTCATTTTCTCGCACATTTGAACCTCTGATGTTCTGTGTACCTACACTCTGTCCTCCTCCTGTCTAGGCCTGCTGTTTGTGTGTGTGAGTGTGTGTGTGTGTGTGTGTGTGTGTGTTTGTGTGGAACAGTCAATATGTTCTCATTGGGATTGTACGGTATACCGGTATTACTATAATGAATCATATTCGGTACTATACTGCAGTGTTTTTCAACCTTTTTTGAGCCAAGGCGCATGCTTTTCATTGAAAAAATTCGGAGGCACACCACCAGCAGAAAACTATTTAAAATGAAACTCAGTAGCCAATACTGACAGTAAAAAGTTGTTCTCGCAATTGTTGGATATGACTTTAACCCTTGTGTAATGTTCATATTGTTGTTACTCAGCCAGTGTTTGTGGGTCTGATGGACCCGTTGCATTTTGTGGCTTTTAATGCCTCACAATCAAACACTTTTATGTTAAAATACAGAACAGATGTTTACCTTATCCCAATAAAGTGTTTGATTGTGAGGCATTAAAAGCCACAGAATGCAACGGGTCCATCAGACCCACAAACGCTGGCTGAGTAACAACAATATGAACGTTGCCTGGAAATTTCTCTGCCAGTTTCTGCATCCCACAGGGATTCTTCTTTTGTGTTTCTGCACCTGCGGTTCTCACACAAGGTTGCGACATTGTTTGTCAACACTGTCTGCTCTCATTTTCTCGCACATTTGACCCTCTGATGTTCTGTGTACCGAAACTCTGTCCTCCTCCTGTCTAGGCCTGCTGTGTGTGTGTGTGTGTGTGTGTGTGTGTGTGTGTGTGTGTGTGTGTGTGTGTGTGTTTGTGTGGAACAGTCAATATGTTCTCATTGGGATTGTACGGTATACCGGTATTACCATAATGAATCATATTCGGTACTATACTGCAGTGTTTTTCAACCTTTTTCGAGCCAAGGCGCATGCTTTTCATTGAAAAAATTCGGAGGCACACCACCAGCAGAAAACTATTTAAAATGAAACTCAGTAGCCAATACTGACAGTAAAAAGTTGTTCTCGCAATTGTTGGATATGACTTTATTCCTTGTGTAATGTTCATATTGTTGTTACTCAGCCAGTGTTTGTGGGTCTGATGGACCCGTTGCATTTTGTGGCTTTTAATGCCTCACAATCAAACACTTTTATGTTAAAATACAGAACAGATGTTTACCTTATCCCAATAAAGTGTTTGATTGTGAGGCATTAAAAGCCACAGAATGCAACGGGTCCATCAGACCCACAAACGCTGGCTGAGTAACAACAATATGAACGTTGCCTGGAAATTTCTCTGCCAGTTTCTGCATCCCACAGGGATTCTTCTTTTGTGTTTCTGCACCTGCGGTTCCCACACAAGGTTGCGACATTGTTTGTCAACACTGTCTGCTCTCATTTTCTCGCACATTTGACCCTCTGATGTTCTGTGTACCGAAACTCTGTCCTCCTCTTGTCTAGGCCTGCTGTGTGTGTGTGTGTTTTTGTGGAACAGTCAATATGTTCCCATTGGGGTTGTACGGTATACCGGTATTAGTATAATGAATCATATTCGGTACTATACTGCAGTGTTTTTCAACCTTTTTCGAGCCAAGGCGCATGCTTTTCATTGAAAAAATCCGGAGGCACACCACCAGCAGAAAACTATTTAAAATTAAACTCAGTAGCCAATACTGACAGTAAAAAGTTGTTCTCGCAATTGTTGGATATGACTTTAACCTTTGTGTAATGTTCATATTGATGGGAACATATTGACTGTTCCACACAACACACACACACACACACACACACACACACACACACACACACACACACACACACACACACACACACACACACACACACACACACACACACACACACACATTCTTATATTTGTTTCATTGAAAAAAAACCCAGCAAAGTCCATTTGGCTGTCAAATTCATGATTTTTTTTTTTCATGCTTGAAATAAGAAATTATTACTTTAAAAAAGTAGTTTTATACTTGTGAGTGTTGATGACACAGCTTTGCAACAGTTGATATTCTACTTTCAAGCATATTTTACTCAATATAGGTCATGACATCTCAGCAACAAGCTGTAATATCTTACTGAGATCATTTAGGACCAAAACACTTAAAACAAGTAAAACACTAACATCAAATCTGCTCAGTGAGAAGAATTATCTTATCAGACAGAAAATAAGCAATAATCACCCTTATTTGGGATATTTAATCTTACTTGGATTTCAGTTTTTGCAGTGCAGTGGTTGAAAAGCACTGCTATGCCGAGTCATACCAAAGACTATAAAAATGGGACCCATTACCTCCCTGCTTGGCACTCAGTATCAAGGGTTGGAATTGGGGGTTAAATCACCAAAAATGATTCCCGGGCGCGGCCACCGCTGCTGCCCACTGCTCCCCTCACCTCCCAGGGGGTGATCAAGGGTGATGGGTTAAATGCAGAGAATAATTTCGCCACACCTAGTGTGTGTGTGACAATCATTGGTACTTTAACTTTAACTTTAACTTTATACTGCCTCTAAAAAGTACCGGTCCCCCATCCGAGCATGTTCGACAGTGCACAATCACAGAGTACTTACAAGCAGACACAGTGTGTAGACAGAAAAGGGAGAACTGACATATTTTGGCTTTAAAACTAAAGATAAAGGTGAAGTTATAACACTGAAACTCCCTCAGGAGGAGGTGCTTCAAGACATGGCTAGCTATATAGCGGTTAATATCTATCCGCTGTCAGCAATGTTGTCACTACTTCCAAAAAGCCGCTGCCTGACCAGGGCTCGGAAAATCTGTAAAGACTCCTCCCACCCCCACCAAGGACTGTTTTCACTACTGGACTCCAGAAAGAGGTTCCGCAGCCTCCGTAGCAGAACTTCCCTCAGGCCGTAAGACTCTTGAATGCATCTTAATAATCCCTTCAATTGCCCCCCAAAATGGATAAACTCGCTGGAATATAAAGACAATATAACATACATCCATAAACGTGGATGCATATGCACAAGTGCAATATATTTATCTGTACAGTAATCTATTTATTTATATCTGCACCTTATTGCTCTTTTATCCTGCACTACAATGAGCTAATGCAACAAAATGTAGTTCTTATCTGTACTGTAAAGTTCAAATTTGAATGACAATAAAAGGAAGTCGAAGTCTAAATCACCATTCCTTGTGTCCATGGTGACTAGTAAAGTACACCACTAAATGGTAATACCCCCATACACCGCCGCACCCCAGACACGTAATCAGGGGCGCCGCTAGGGATTTTGGGCCCCATGAAAAGAATCTTTACAGGGCCCCCAACACAGTGTCATTATTTTTTCTGTATTATAATTTCATCATCATTAAGGGGCCTCTCTGGGCCCCCCTCCATCATGGGCCCCTAGAATCCGTCTTCTTTACCCCCCCCCCCCCCCAGAGGTGGGTAGAGTAGCCAGAAATTATACTCAAGTAAGAGTACTGTTACTTTAGAGATTTATTACTCAAGTAAAAGTAACGAGTAGTCACCCAAATATTTACTTGAGTAAAAGTATGTTGTGAAAAAACTACTCAAGTACTGAGTAACTGATGAGTAACATACACACTCATATCATATATATATATATATATACTGTATATATATATATATATATATATATATATATATATATATATATATATATATATATATACATACATATACATTGATATATACAGTATATCATTTATATGTATTTATTTTGCTGTTTTTGTTTACATGTTAAAGGTGTTTTAATGAATATACATGCATGTTTAACATATAGATTCCTTTCTTTCATGAAGACAAGAATATAAGTTGGTGTATTACCTGATTCTGATGACTTGCATTGATTGTAATCAGACAGTAGTGATGATAACGTCCACGTTTTCAAATGGAGGAGAAGAAAAGTTCCTCCTTTCTGTCTAATACCACATGAAAGTGGTGAGTTTTTGGCATCTTATTTTTTCCAGCTTCCATATTCGTTTTTATACACTTTACAAGAAATATATTGGCGTCAAACTCCGTAGCTTGCTAGCTTGTTTGCGCTGGCTTTCGGAGACTCTTGTTTTGAAAGCGCAGGCGCGATGGAGCGGCACTTTTATTGTGAAGACAGGAACGTCCTCATGTGCGGTCAGTCTTTAGGCTTTTGACGGGATGTACGGTTGGAATAAAAAAGTATCTTTTTTCCTTCACACTTTTGATTGATTGATTGGAACTTTTATGATTAGATTGCACAGTACAGTACACATTCCGTACAATTGACCACTAAATGGTAACACCCCAATAAGTTTTTCAACTTGTTTAAGTCAGGTCATGTGACCACCTTGCTCTGTTTGATTGGTCCAACGTCACCAGTGACTGCATCTGATTGGTGGAACGAAGTGAAACGTCACCAGTAAGGCAGACACTTTGAAGGTCTGTCTGACAGACCAAAACAAACAAAGCGTGCATTAACAGATCGATAAAAACTAGTAGCGAGTAGCGAGCTGAATGTAGATAAAAGTAGCGGAGTAAAAGTAGCGTTCCTTCTCTATAAATATACTTAAGTAAAAGTATAAGTATGTTGTATTAAAACTACTCTTAGAAGTACAATTTATCCCAAAAGTTACTCAAGTAGATGTAACGGAGTAAATGTAGCGCGTTACTACCCACCTCTGCCCCCCCCTTTTCGGCATCCCTGTACGTAATATTGGCTGTGTTAAAACTGGTATGTAGTCACCAAAGTCAAGTCAAGATTTCACTACGTCCGATCATTATCTTGACTATGAATTCACTACTCACATGTGAATGGATCGCATACTTAGTCAACAGCCATACATGTCCCACTGTGGGTAGGCCGTGTAAACAACGGCAACACTGTCATAAACATGTGCCATATAGTGAAACTGCACTAAACAACAATGACAAACACATGTTGGGAGAATATTTGCACCGCAACACAACATAAACACTACAGAACAAATTCCCAGTACAAACAAATGCCATTGGTGGATCTACACCTAACATCCACTGTAATGATACCAAGTACCATAGCGTATCTAGTCGATGCTACTATGATTACATCGATATTCTTTAGCATCACAAAATCTTCTTTTTTTAATTTTTTAATTTATATTATGTTTATTAACTCAGGAAATATGTCCCTGGACTCATGAGGACTTTGAATATGACCAAGTATGATCCTGTAACGACTTGGTATCGGATTGAAACCCAAATGTGTGGTATCATCCAAAACTAATGTAAAGTATCAAACAACAGCAGAATAAGTGATTATTACATTTTAACAGAAGTGTAGATAGAACATGTTAAAAGAGAAAGTAAGCATATATTTTTTACCACTTGTCCTTAATAATTCTGACAAAATAATAGAATAGAAAATGACACAATATGTTACTGCATATGTCAGCAGACTAAATTAGGAGTCTTTGTTTGTTTACTTACTAATAAAAGACAAGTTGTCTTGTATGTTGACTATTTTATTTAAGGACAAACTTGCAATAAGAAACATATGTTTAATGTACACTAAGATTTTTTGTTAAAATAAAACCAATAATGACATTTTTTGTGGTCCCCTTTATTTACAAATGTACAGAAATGTACAGAAAAGTACCGAACTACATTGTGGTACCGGTACCAAAATATTGGTATCGGAACAGCAAAAGTTCCTGTCAGGACTTGATCTTGGGAGTTTGCTTTTCCAGGATGCAACGGAAAGTTGGCACGGGCGAGACGGGAATGGAGGTACATGATTTATTTATATTTATCAAAAAAGGAATAAATGAAAGCGCGCACAGTGGCGGAGAATAAACTATGAAAAAACAAAAAGACTATAAACATGGAACCAAAACTTACTGTGACAAGGGACATGAAGCAGGATCATAGAGGAATGGACAGAGCATAAATGTGGTGCGGTATGGGGTGCGAGGTCGTCAGAAAACAAACTGAAAAACACTGAACTTAAATACTACAGACATGATTAACGAAAACAGGTGCGTGACTCAAGACGTGAAACAGGTGCGTGACGTGACAGGTGAAAACTAATGGTTGCTATGGTGACCAGACAAGGGAGTGAAAAGACAGAAACTAAACAAAACATGACTTAAAACAAAACATGATAATACAGACATGACAGTTACCATGCACTAAATTAGTCTGATTTCTCACAAAAAATATTTTCAAACCAACGTGAAGTCTCAGTTGCCATGTGCTATCCCTAATTTGACTGTTATGGCCATATGCTGTGTGACGCTTGTACACTAGGGGGCGATTGTGGTCATTTCAACGTGTTAAGCTACGTGGGAATGTATATAGAAGACGAGAATGCTACATGCTAATAAGCTAGCGCTAGTAGCTTTCAGGCTCCTCCTCTAATAATCTTCTATTTGGCGTTGTTGGTAATGTTCTAATGCACAGGTGTCAAACTTAATTTGGCCCGCCCCATCATTTTATGTGGCCTACGAAAGCCTGGACATAGGCTTCTATCCATCATCCATCCATTTCCTACCGCTTGTCTATAAGTCCCCATTTTCACAGAAAATATAGATGTACTGCATACTTTAATATTATCTAATAATGCTACAAATGTTAATTTACGATATATTCCCACATTTTTTTTTTTTTTGTTAAAGTAAAAATAAATACATGGCAAACCGTGGCTCAGATGGTAGAGCAATGCACCAGCAACATGAGGGTTCCGTGTTCGAATCCAGCCTCCGCCATCCTAGTCACGGCCGCTACCTTCCGCAGCTAGTGTGACCTCTGTTTTGTTTGATCAGCCCTTTTACTGCCGTGTTAGAGTCTAGAAAAAGCACTATGTAAATCGAATCCATTATTATTAGTATTATTAAATACTTAAATACTTAAGTATACACTTCTGGAATTCAAATGTCAATCCTGGTTGCATCGTAACTCTTCTGATCACACATCATAACACACCTGGTCTTGTATCATTGTCGACAACATATTTAGTGAGTAATCAGACCCCTCGAGGAAGTATCTTTCAAAAAAGCAACTATAGCGAAAAATGTAGTAAAGAGACTTTTGGAGAGTGAGATGAAAGCATGTTTCCGTCTTCTCAACTAGCAACTTTTCTCATCTGAAAGAAGTCGCAGGTGGCTTCGTCTTATTTGTGACAAAAAAAAACAAATCAAATATACAGTTCATTTGTGCCTCTAAATACATGTTTTTCTGTCATGTTTTTTTGACTCACTTCATGCACGTTATTCTTCTCAGCCACAGCGTCCATTACAATTACATGCAAATTGCATCATCATTGCAAATTATGCAAATTGGACAATGACAACAATTTTCGTCCATTTCTGCTCATTCCGTGTGGGTTTCTCAACAAGAAAGGGGGGATGCTGGTTTTTAACTCTGACTGGTAGAAGCCGATCGACCAAACTTCCTATGTCTTTTACGTGCGGTCGGTGATGTCTGCTTTTACTCGTGCGGTTATGGTGCTTTTCAAAGGCGTAGAAAAAACACTGATTAGAGTGTGTATCAAAATCATGCAATATTTCCAATGCATATTCCAGACAGTAAATAGTTAAAGTTAAAGTACCAATGATAGTCACAAACACACTAGGTGTGGTGAAATCTGTCCTCTGCATTTGACCCATCCCTTTGTTCACCCCCTGGGAGGTGAGGGGAGCAGTGAGCAGCAGTGGTGACCACGCCCGGTAGAGATGCGCGGTTTGCGGACACAACCGCGGAGTCCGCGGATTATCCGCGGATCGGGCGGATGAAATTAAAAACAATAAGATTTTATCCGCTCGCGGGTCGGGTCGGGCGGATTAATTAGATATTTTTTTTATTTTTTTATTTTTTTTGCGGGTGGCAGTTAAACCAATTCGGAAATATATATACATAGTTAAATGTTGTTACCCACATACGAAAAACGAGCAGGCACCTGCTGCATATGCCACAACAGAAGAAAAAAAAAAAAAAGAGATGGACACTTTTACGGAGCGGAGAAGGGACGCCTCGCCGGGGTCCGGGACCGAGGCCCCTTCCCCCGAGAGGGCCCCACCGGGAGCCGTAGCTGAGGCGATCCGCGAGAAGGGCCCGACGCACGTCCAGGGTCACTACCGCGCCCACCGCACCGACACCCCGCCTCGTCCGCTTTCGCAGCGCGCTCACGAAAGGGGTGGGGCTCACCCTGGTTGATATAGAGAGCAGGACGGTGGCCATGGAATTTCATTTAAGGTTTGTGATAAACCATCAAACTCATTCGTTAAAAGGACTCTATAGTAATATAAAGCAAATTTTTCTGGACATTATCATGCAAGAAAAGTTTATTTTTGGGATCGCGATCACCGCGTAATGATTTTTAAAGGTTGCATTACATTATTAACTGTCCCATGTGATCAGCCAGTGCGATTGGAAGTCCATGCTCAATTATTGCCTCCGTAAATAAAACTTCGGCATTTATCACATCCAAAGAATCTGTTTGGGCGACGAAAAACGTTGAAAGTTTTCCACTTGTATCGCTAGCAACGGCATTAGACTTGTGTTTTTTTGTCCCAACGTGGTCTTTTACATCGCTAATTCCTCCGTGTCCGATCGAAAAATCTTGTCTGCACAAGGTGCAATTCGCGTAGTTTTCACCCTTTTTTTTTTTTTTTAATTAATATTAGATATATAACAACGGGCGGATGGCGGGCGGGTGCAGTTCTGATCAAACGTTACATCGGGTGGATGGCGGATGGTTGACGACTTTCTAACGCGGTTGCGGATGAAATAAATTGCCTATCCGCGCATCTCTAACGCCCGGGAATCATTTTTGGTGATTTAACCCCCAATTCCAACCCTTGATGCTGAGTGCCAAGCAGGGAGGTAATGGGTCCCGGTTTTATAGTCTTTGGTATGACTCGGCCGGGGTTTGAACTCACGACCTACCGGTCTCATGGCGGACACTCTAACCACAAGGCCACTGAGCAGGTCTTGTTATAATAAAATAAAAATAATGAAAAAAAACAAAAAATAATAAAGAGGTAGGTGTTTTTCAATAACTACTTGAGGAATTTCACGTGATCAAACCTTTTTTTAACACTCCAAAATGACAGAATAATGAAATATGTATGACATGTGCTGATATTGGTGTAGGCCAGGGGTCGGCATCCCAAAATATTAAAAGAGCCATATTGGACCAAAAATACAAAAAAAAGTTATCTGTCTGGAGCTGCAAAAAATTAAAAGACTTATATAAGTCTTATAATGATGGCAACACATGGTGTAAGTGGCTAATTGGCTATATTAGCCTACTATCAAAATGACTATGTGTCGCAGGCCGACGCAAATCTTCGTTGACAGAAATGTTGAAATGTGCACATTTTTACAACACTGGAAAACATTAGAAAAACTTTTCAGGGGGTGAGATAACTCCTGGAAATGACTGTCTTAGAATAGCCAAAGGTATAGATGTGTGTGTCCAAATTAAAATAAATGGCAGGCTGTCTTCTTCTAATGGATTTGTTACAATCTTTGCAAGCTGGCTAACGTTTGCTGTGGTCTGGAACAACATGGCACACTAACAACTATGAGAAATGTTACATACATACAGATAATGTGTCATGAAACATGCAAAAATAAACTAAATACACAGAGGATATAAGTAAAGGAAATTAAATGAGCTCAAATATACCTACAAACGAGGCATAATGATGCAATATGTACATACAGCTAGCCTAAATAGACTGTATTTATGTTATTCACACGTGAATAATGCTGTATAAAAGACTGTATTTATATATTCACATGCAAAAATACCTAAATGTTTATTGTCTATTGTGAGCGAACTGTGGTGCTGGATTTCCCCCAGGGATCAATAAAGTACTTTCTATTCTATTCTATTCTATTCTAAATAGCATGTTAGCATGGATTAACTTGCAGTCATGGATTGACCAAATATGCCTGATAAGCACTCCAGAAAATCATTAAAATTAAAAAAAAAGCTCAACTTTGTGCATTCACGCACAGCATAAAATGTTTGGTGGACAAAATGAGACAGGAGTGGCATACAACACGTCTTTCTGTGGCTGCATCGGAGAAAGTTGTACATGTAAACAAATTACGATGAGTTCAAGGATTGCTGAAATTAGTAGGACAAAATATGCTTGCCAAATACTCTCATTATTGTATAACAATTAGGAAGATTTGTGTCATGTTTGTTCTCCTACAGAAAATATAATACAACAAAATGTATTAATTTTTTTCTTCATCTTTATCCCTTTTCACACATCTCTGAAAAAGGTCCAGGGAGCCACTAGGGCGGCGCTAAAGCCGCGGGTTGCTGACCCCCGGTATAGGCCAATACTCAAGGGTCCATTATTGGCATCGAAAGTGAAAAAGTTGCATTGGGACACCCTTCCTTTTAATGTTATCTCCGGCCGTTATTGTTGTCTACTGATCAAAGACTAAAAAAAAAATAAAAAATTTCAGTCCATTTTAATTGATTTTTCAACAAGCAAATTAGGTTTTGATGTTAAAATACCGCCAACAGGGATATGTTGAGACATCATGTCACGTATTAGAGTTGGCTTCCTCCGGAATGTCACGTCACTTATTAAACAGGTAGGGGTTTATCCATCTACTTAAACAATATTGACTTATTCGCATTAATTGGTCTCCTTGTTGGTGTAAACATCCCCCCTCCCCCGCCCTCCGACTTCGCCTCTTCCCTTGTAAATGTGATGTTAAGAGCTACTGTGGAAGTGGAACAGGACTGGCGAATGCGAAGAAAGAATGATTGATCGATGGATACATGTCAAAGGAATCTGGTTTCGAATTGAATAGTCTGTAGTTTTTAGAGTCAAATTTTAAAGTTGAACACAATCGGACTAAGGTGTTTACATGGGTTTTAAAAAGCTGGTTGCAATCAAATTAATGCAAGAATTATTTTTGGAGTGACACTAATTTCCATGCGTTTGTGCCGGGGTGCAGACGAAACGACATACTAAATCTAGGGGTATATCCTGGATCCAGAAAACAGTTTAGTTACATTTTGAAATTGTCCTAAATTTATTAGCAAATACCGTATTTTTTGGAGTATAAGTCGCACCGGAGTATAAGTCGCACCTGCCGAAAATGCATAATAAAAAAAGGAAAACAACATATATAAGTCGCACTGGAGCCCGGCCAAACTATGAAAAAAACTGTGATTTATAGACCACAAAATACGGTAAATATATCCAGTACAGTGGAACCTCAATTTCCAAACCCAACATTGTACGGAAATCAAATCAAATCAAATCAAATCAACTTTATTTATAGAGCACATTTAAAATTTACCACAGGGGTAGCCAAAGTGCTGTACAATGAACAGGTTAAAAGATAAAACGAGTACCGAGCAAACACAACACAACACAAACAGAACACGATAAAAAAATAAATAATTAAAATAGAATTAATAAAAACATAAAAACATAAAAACAGGATCACAGCAGGTGTATTATGGGGCGCCATTGCAGGATGGATATCACTCAGTGTTAAAAGCCATGGAATAAAAGTATGTTTTTAAGAGAGATTTAAAAACAGGAAGAGAGGAGGCTTGTCTAACACTCAGGAGTAGGTCGTTCCAGAGCTTGGGAGCAGCAACGGCGAAAGCTCTGTCACCTCTAAGCTTCAGCCTTGTGTCAGGGACCGTCAACAGCAGCTGATCGGCTGATCTTAAGGATCGGGTGGGGCAGTAAGGCTGAAGGAGGTCGGAGAGATAGGTTGGCGCGAGGTTGTTTAGACATTTAAAAACAAATAAAAGGAGTTTAAAATGTATTCGGTAACGCACAGGGAGCCAGTGAAGGGACGCTATATCAAATATCAATTTACGAACCACCGATCAAATAAAATGATGTATATATGTCAAATATATGTACAAACCTAGTCTCTATGTACGAACATTTAATTCACCCATTGTGTTCCTGCAGTACAGCCATTGTGGATGAGCTGATCGATCTTTTTAACATTATAACACTTTTTTTCTGGTTTTGATAGCTCAAAATGAGTCCAATGAAAGCAATGGGAAGAATCCACAGCGTTGTTGACACCCTATTTTTCGCTCCCTTTTGCTGCACAAAAAGAAGCTTAACAAACAAGGTAAAGTGGCTTTTATTCTTTATTCCTTATAATTGTAGCAACCTGGTTGTTACAGTTAAGGAGTTTTGTCATTTCAGACTGAGTGCACCACAGGGCTAGTGACAGTGTGTTGGCAGGGCAGCTACATATGAGCACAATTCATCTTGTTGTTGTTTTGGCTTTGTTGTTAAATAGAAAGTTGATTCATCACCCCCATGTTATGTTTGTTTGATATACATTGCAGTAGAGCGCTTATACTGTGTTCAAAGTGTACAAACGTTTACTAAAATATGAACTTTTGTCAAGGCTGTAACCCATTATTCATGTTTACATTGTTTGTTATAGAGTAATTTGCTCTAATATACAAACTTTTCTATTCACGAACCCTGTTCAAAAGCCATTAAAGTTCGGAAATTGTGGTTTCCTTGTATGCACACTGCAAAAACTGAAATCTAAGTAAGATTAAATATCTCAAATAAGGGTGATATTTGCTTATTTTCTGTCTAATAAGATAATTCTTCTCACTAAGCAGATTTTATGTTAGAGTCTTTTACTTGTTTTAAGGGTTTTTGTCCTAAATGATCTCAGTAAGATATTACAGCTCGTTGCTTAGATTTGATGACCTATATTGAGTAAAACATACTTGAAACCAGAATATTAACTGTTGCAAAGCTGTGTCATCAACACTCACAAGTATAAAACTACTTTTTTAAAGTAATATTTTCTTATTTCAAGCATGAACAAAAATATCATGATTTTGACACAATTGTGTCTCATAATTAAAACAGATGACAGCCAAATGGACTTTGCTGTTTTATTTTCAATGAAACAATATACATTACGTACTCATATAGTAGTACAGTTGGCAGAGGACAGTAAACTGACAGTTAATATTTAAACATTTGACATTTAAAACAATTTTGAACAGAAATAGTTTATGCACATTCAGATGAATTCTTAAAAATTACAATTAAAAACATTTTGGCCGGGGGCCGGGCTGTATATATGTGCACTAATTGACTGAAAGAGCACGTGCACTTGGCGCGATGATGTCATGTTATCAATGGAAAAATGCATTTTTAGACCATATGATTTTGCCTGAGCGGCTCGTAGACCCCGAGAGTAACACGCGGTTGCCTTGTTGCCTTTCCATTAAGAACAATACATTTGTTTTTAGTATAAATTTGCTGGTTTCAAGAAATGTAATGCCGAGCGCATATCATTATGTCAAGATAATGGCACTAGCATTTACTTAATTTAAGAATATTTTTCAACATATTGAGCAAAATGGTCTCTATTTTTTTCTACCAAGAAAAGTGCACTTTGTTATTAGTGAGAATATACTTATTTTAAGGTATTTTTGGGTTCATTGAGGTTAGCTAATTTTACTTGTTTTGGAAAGTCTTTACAAGCCAAATTTTATTGTTCTATTGGCAGATAATTTTGGTTAGTTCAAATAAAATACCCCTAATTTTTGTATTTTTTTTTTCTTGTTTTTGAACACTGACTTTTTGCAGTGCAGTGGTGTGCCGTCAGGGCCAGCAAGGCCTTCTCTGCAGGCCTAACATAACCAGAAATCATGATCATATTTAAAAATAAAAGTAATTGTAATTTACTTTCCCTAAATATCTTAAAGTATTCATACTCTTTTGATGTCATACTGTGCTCCCTTCAGCGCTGTTGTTTTTATGCTGTATGAAATCTGCCCGGGGCCTTCAGAATCAACAATGCAGGCATCTGTACACTGTAAGTGAACGGGGACATACAGTTGGTAGACAATTGCCATAGCCAATCAGATCACGAGATGTTGTCAGTAAGGCCTTTTAGCTGGCCCTGACATTTACGCGTCCTGTGATTGGATACTCACTTGGGACTCCCAAGTGAGTATCCAATCACAAGTTGCGAAAACAGGAAATGGCACCGGAGCCATACGAGCCATAGAAAGTCACAGAAAACTCACCGGTACTCATAAAGAAGGAGAGCAAAGTGTTGATTAGGTGGCAGATATATATTTGCAAGGCCATTTTCAAGAAAGATACTTAAAGGGGAACATTACCACCAGACCTCTGTAAGCGTCAATATATACCTTGATGTTGCAGAAAAAAGACCATATTTTTTCTTAACCGATTTCCGAACTCTAAATGGGTGAATTTTGGCGAATTAAACGCCTTTCTAATATTCGCTCTCGGAGCGATGACGTCACAAAGTGACGTCACATCGGGAAGCAATCGGCCATTTTCTCAAACACCGAGTCAAATCAGCTCTGTTATTTTCCGTTTTTTCGACTGTTTTCCGTACCTTGGAGACATCATGACTCGTCGGTGTGTTGTCGGAGGGTGTAACAACACGAACAGGGACGGATTCAAGTTGCACCAGTGGCCCAAAGATGCGAAAGTGGCAAGAAATTGGACGTTTGTTCCGCACACTTTACCGACGAAAGCTATGCTACGACAGAGATGGCAAGAATGTGTGGATATCATGCGACACTCAAAGCAGATGCATTTCCAACGATAAAGTCAAATCTGCCGCCAGACCCCCATTGAATCTGCCGGAGTGTGTGAGCAATTCAGGGACAAAGGACCTCGGTAGCACGGCAAGCAATGGCGGCAGTTTGTTCCCGCAGACGAGCGAGCTAAACCCTCTGGATGTCTTGGCTCACACCGTCCCTTAAACTGGACAGATCAGCTTTCAGGAAAAGAGCGCGGATGAGGGTATGTCTACAGAATATATTAATTGATGAAAATTGGGCTGTCTGGACTCTCAAAGTGCATGTTGTTGCCAAATGTATTTCATATGCTGTAAACCTAGTTCATAGTTGTTAGTTTCCTTTAATGCCAAACAAACACATAACAATCATTGGTTAGAAGGCGATCGCCAAATTCGTTCTCGCTTTCTTTCGTGTCGCTGGCTGTCGTGTCGTTTTCGTCGGTTTCGCTTGAATACGGTTCAAACCGATATGGCTCAATAGCTTCAGTTTCTTCTTCAATTTCGTTTTCACTACCTGCCTCCACACTACAACCATCCGTTTCAAAACATTCGTAATCTGTTGAATCGCTTAAGCCGCTGAAATCCGAGTCTAAATCCGAGCTAATGTCGCTATAGCTTGCTGTTCTTTCCGCCATGTTTGCTTGTGTTGGCTTCACTATGTGACGTCACAGGAAAATGGACGGGTGTATATAACGATGGTTAAAATCAGGCACTTTGAAGCTTTTTTTAGGGATATTGCGTGATGGGTAAAATTTTGAAAAAAACTTCGAAAAATATAATAAGCCACTGGGAACTGATTTGTAATGGTTTTAACCATTCTGAAATTGTGATAATGTTCCCCTTTAAGAAAAACTACATCTTGTGAGACGAGGTCGGCCGACACCGGAAGCTATGGTTTGCCCGCGACTTTCACACGAATCAACCGACTACAACCAACTACTGATCAACCAACCATCCCTCCAGAACCTGTTCTCCTCCAGGACCAGGAGGCGTGTGGGTCGGATCACAGCTGACTCTTCTCACCCTGGACACAAACTATTATCCCCTCTCCCCTCAGGCAGGAGACTACGGTCCATCCAGACTCACACCTCCCGACACCTGAACCGTTTTTTCCCCTTGGCCATCAGGCAAATGACCAATAACAAGATCTGATAGCTCAGTCACAGCTCATTTGTATTACCTATTCTGTGTTATAAGTGTTTTATGTTGCACGATTGCACCAAGAACAATTCCTAGTTTGTGAACTAGGAATAAGAAGTTATCTAACAAACAGGAAACAATACGTGAAGCTAGGCGAACACACATCTACAACGCTAAATACTGTATATCCTGTGGTGTACCTCAGGGATCAATACTAGGACCTAAATTATTCAACCTCTATATCAGGGGTGTCAAACTCAAATACAGAGTGGGCCAAAATTTAAAACTGAACGAAGCCGCGGGCCAATGTTGAACAAATTAACCTTTTAATAGGGACCCAAACAAGTTTTGCATTGAATATTGAACAAGCAAGGCTTATATAACTTTATAATGACATGCAAAATAGAGTTTCAAATAATAATAATAATAATTAAAAAATATCAATGGCATATCAAATACAATTTAAATTTAATGCATCTTTTCTATTTGCAGCCTTCTGAGGTAAATATTAACATTAACTTTTTCCACAGGCTAATCAATTGGAAAATAAAATAACAATTAATAAACCAACCATTCAGGACTTTAAACTGCTCAGTTTGCAACACACTGATCTAATCTGATGTGCCCAAGCAGATACCTGCCATCTTTTCTTGGATGCTAGTTCATTAATGTCGGGGCTCAGGCTTTGAGCTGAGGCAACCTTCATTAACGAACAAAGGTGTTCATCAGTCATTATATCTCATAGTCCACCCGGACCACAGTCTTGGGGGCGTGCCTTAAAGGCACTGCCTTTAACGTCCGCTTTTCATCCATTCTAACAACGTGCCGGCCCAGTCACAGAATATGTGCGGCTTCTGTATGTACACACACGTGAATGCAAGGCATACTTGATCAGCAGCGATACAGGTTACACTGAGGGTGGCCGTATAAACAACTTTAACACTGTTAGAAATATACGCCACACTGTGAATCCACACCGAACAAGAATGACAAACACATTTCGGGAGAACATCCGCACCGTAACACAACATAAAGACAACAGAACAAATACCCAGAACCCTTTGCAGCACTAACTCTTACGGGACGCTACAAAATATACCCCCCACCCCCTCCCACACACACACACACACACACACATACCTTGTATAATATGTGACTGGGTTAGCACTCATTGGACTGGATGAAAAGCAGACGTGATGATTTTCGGGAGGGGCACTAAAATTTGGGAGTCTCCCGGGAGGGTTGTCAAGTATGAGAATTAGCGGTGAATGCAATGTTACCGCGGCACCGCCGCTGTAAATATACGGCGGGCCAGCTTTAGTGTTAATTTGATATCCCCTCAAGGGCCAAGTGAAATTACACGGCGGGCCAAATTTGGCCCGCGGGCCAGAGTTTGATACCCATGCTCTATATAAATGACATTTGTAAAGTTACAAAAGATTTAAAGTTAGTATTATTTGCGGATGATACAACAGCGTTTTGTTCAGGAGAGAACACACCTAAGATAATACAAATAATAACAAAAGAAATGAACAAATTAAAAAGATGGTTTGACAAAAACAGACTATCGTTGAATCTCACTAAAACTAAAATAATGCTATTTGGTAACAGTAGAAGAGAAAGTCCAACACAAATACAAATAGACGGAGTAGAAATTGAAAGAGTAAAAAACCAAATTTCTAGGTATAATGATTGATGATAAATTGAACTGGAAATCTCATGTAAAAAATATACAACATAAAGTAGCAAGAAACATGTCAATAATGAATAAAGCAAAACATGTTCTAGACCAAAAATCACTTCATAGCCTCTACTGCTCGCTAGTGTTACCATATCTGAGTTACTGTGTAGACATATGGGGAAATAACTACAAAAGCACACTTCATTCATTAACGGTGTTACAAAAAATATCAGTTAGAATAATACATAATGTTGGATATAGAGAACATACAAACCCTTTATTTTTTGAATCAAAAATACTGAAATTCCCCGACATAGTGAATTTGCAAACAGCTAAAATTTTACATAAAGCAAACTATAACCTGCTACCCAAGAATATACAACAATTCTTCTCAAAAAAAAAGGAGAAATACAATCTTGGAGAAAAATTTAATTTAAAACATCTGTAGGCACGTACAACACTTAAGACCTTTAGTATATCAGCATACTTGCCAACCCTCCTGGATTTTCCGGGAGACTCCCGAAATTCAGCGCCTCCCCCGAAAACCTCCCGGGACAAATTTTCTCCCAAAAAACTACCGAAATTCAGGCGGAGCTGGAGACCACGCCCCCTCCAGCTCCATGCGGACCTGAGTGAGGACAGCCTGTTTTCACGTCCGCTTTCCCACAATATAAACAGCGTGCCTGCCCAATCCCGTTATAACTGTAGAATGATGGAGGGCGAGTTCTTGGTTTCTTATGTGGGTTTATTGTTAGGCAGTTTCACTAACGTCCTCCCAGCGCGGTAACAACACACAATAACAGCAGTCACATTTTCGTCTACCGTAAAGCAGTTCGTCTGCCGTAAACAGCAATGTTGTGACACTCTTAAACAGGACAATACTGCCATCTACTGTACATGCATATGTGACAATAACATATAGGGCTTTTAGAGAGTGCAGTGCACTACTACGCACACAACAAAGAGACGATGTCACATGGGGGTCGCAGCTAGCTGCGGGGTTGTTCTTCCAACGCAAAAGAGACGGCTCCGGACGACAGCGTGAAGGTAGGCTTGGATTTATTGACATAAAACAGTCACTACCACAAAACACAAAAATACAACCAAAAAGGCAAGTGTGCCTAAAACATAAGAAGCTGCTAATTAACAAAAACTAGGACATGGACATGGAAACTCACTTTGTCAAAACGAGACATGAACCGGAGTGACATAACGACAATGCAGGCAGAACGAGTGATGAACAAAGGTATGCTTAAATAACAGTGACATGATTGGTGACAGGTGTGTGTGAGTCCAAACGTGGAACAGGTGAAACTAATGAGTAACCATAGAAACAAAACAAACTCAAACAAGGAAGTGAAACCAGGAACTAAGGAAGTCCAACACTAACAGCATAACTAAACAAAAGAATGATCCGGAACACGGATCATGACAGACGAAGCAGAAGAACGAGGAAGAGGCAGCCGTGGCGACGCCGACGACGACGAGTAAGATGAAGAAATACGCTTGTAAGTTCCAAGCCGCAGCTGCGATTGGACCTGGATAGCCTACGGGAAGAAGTAGTGGACTACCACGTGCTTGGCAGTGAAGATCTTCCTCAGGAAGCAAGGATTGACCGATTTTGGGCTATGCTAGGGAGAGATGGAAGATTCCAGACTCTAGTGCATTTGATGAAAGCACTTTTGTGCGTGCCACACAGCAATGCATCATCAGAGAGGGTGTTCAGCATGGCTAGAAAAATAGTGACAGACAATAGAACAAGGATGGACAATTCAACCCTTAACTCAACAATGAGTAGATGAGTGCTATGTGTGTATATGTGTAAATAAATGAACATGAAATTCAAGTATTTCTCTTATTTATATATATATATATATATATATATATATATATATATATATATATATATATATATATATATATATATATATAGCTAGAATTCACTGAAAGTCAATTATTTCTTATATATATATATATGAAATACTTGACTTGGTGAATTCTAGCTGTAAATATACTCCTCCTTTCTTAACCACGCCCCCAACCACACCCCCGCCCCCCACCTCCCGAAATCGGAGGTCTCAAGGTTGGCAAGTGTGTGTATCAGTATGTGTAATTAAATTATGGAATGGATTAAGCAAAACAATCAAACAATGTACTAATATGATCCACTTCAAGAAACTCTTCAAACTTCAAGTGTTTACAAAGTACAAAGAAGAATTCATTTCATCCATCCATTCTTTCATTCTCAAAATATTCTTACTTATCTCATTATACGTAATATGACTTACTTCACAAATTATTATTTATTTATTTTTATTGTGATTACTTATGGAGTATATTGTGAATAAATTGAGAACAGGAAGTGAACAAAAGTTTTAGCAACTGTGATGTAAAAGAAAAGGGGTAGGATTAAATAAGCTCTGCTTCTTCCTACTCTTTTTGGAACATGTTGAAAAGAGAAACTGGAAATTTTTATGTATAATGTGTGCATGCTTGCATGTTCAACTCAGCCCGTTCTCAAACAATGGCAATAAAAACTATTCTGATTCTGACCCTGACTACAAATGGGTCTTACAAATTGTGAGTTCAAATATTTTATTTCTTCATTTTTTTCATGTTTCATTAGTTTTATACAATTATTTTAATTTTGACAGTGCCACGTAAGATGTGTTTTAATTGCTGAAGCAAGTTTATTGAAGGTTAAATGCGCCGAAAAATAGACAGTTTTGAACACTGTTGAGGGGCTTCAATGAACGGTCGTTTGCAAGTGTGTTTCTGTATAGTATCTCCAGCCGTGTCCATGTTGTGACATAAATTACGGTATTTTGAGAGGTGAAGTCGGACTAAGTAGGACATCACTGAAGGCCTAGGTGAGAAACGCACTGCCCACTGCCTGTATGTTGTATTTAGTGGGTATCTGGAGGTTTCAAATGTTGCCTTTGTTTGGCCTTGTTGGTGATCCCCTGTTATCCTTTCAAATGACGGCCAAAGTGGACATCGGTTGCAGTTGCAAGTGTGCAACTGTCACAGCAAACAATGTACCGCAGAGCAACCTATTCATCCACAATTCTTTGTTCTGCTTTACATCTAACCCGACAATGATGTGAGCTTATTCCAGATAAAAAGTAACTCTGACATCAAGCCACCTTTGAGAAGCAGCAGAAATTGGCAGAAATAGTCGGAACTCACTACCAAAAGGTTCATTTAGAAGAGGGGAGGTAATGCACTCGCAGGTGGTAAAAGGCGGGCATGAGTGAATCAGCAAGCAAAGATGGGTAGAAATTAGGGAAGGTCAGGAGATAATGAAAAAGTAGGGATAAAGCAAGAGAAAAGATGGGATTACAGAGAGCGTGGAGGAGGGATTTCCGTAAATTCCATGCACATGTACAGTAAGTAAATATCAACAGCTGGCAGGATTTATCCCCCTGGAGTGAGCAACCAGTGTGACCATCTCCCCCCCAAAAATGCTCGACTTTGGTACCCTCTTATTGTTTGTACAGTAATACTGTATATCCACATTTTACATTTTTCAGCAATTAAGTGCCGTATTTTGCGGACTGTAAGGCGCATTTAAAATCATTTCATTTTCTTAAAAATCAACAGTGCACCTTATAACCCAGTGCGCCTAATGCACAAACCCCGTTTCCATATGAGTTGGGAAATTGTGTTAGATGTAAATATAAATGGAATACAATGATTTGCAAATCATTTTCAACCCATATTCAGTTGAATATGCTACAAAGACAACATATTTGATGTTCAAACTGATAAACATTTTTTTTTTTTGCAAATAATCATTAACTTTAGAATTTGATGCCAGCAACACGTGACAAAGAAGTTGGGAAAGGAGGCAATACATACTGATAAAGTTGAAGAATGCTAATCAAACACTTATTTGGAACATCCCACAGGTGAACAGGCAAATTGGGAACAGGTGGGTGCCATGATTGGGTATAAAAGTAGATTCCATGAAATGCTCAGTCATTCACAAACAAGGATGGGGCGAGGGTCACCACTTTGTCAACAAATGCGTGAGCAAATTGTTGAACAGTTTAAGAAAAACCTTTCTCAACCAGCTATTGCAAGGAATTTAGGGATTTCACCATCTACGGTCTGTAATATCATCAAAGGGTTCAGAGAATCTGGAGAAATCACTGAATGTAAGCAGCTAAGCCCATGACTTTCGATCCCTCAGGCTGTACTGCATCAACAAGCGACATCAGTGTGTAAAGGCTATCACCACATGGGCTCAGGAACACTTCAGAAACCCACTGTCAGTAACTACAGTTGGTCGCTACATCTGTAATTGCAAGTTAAAACTCTCTTTTACAAGGTGAAAACCGTTTATCAACAACACCCAGAAACGCCGTCGGCTTCGCTGGGCCTGAGCTCATCTAAGATGGACTGATACAATGTGGAAAAGTGTTCTGTGGTCTGACGAGTACACATTTCATATTGTTTTTGGAAACTGTGGACGTCGTGTCCTCCAGACCAAAGAGATAAAGAACCATCCAGATTGTTATAGGCGCAAAGTTGAAAAGCCAGCATCTGTGATGGTATGGGGGTGTATTAGTGCCCAAGACATGGGTAACTTACACATCTGTGAAGGCGTAATTAATGCTGAAAGGTACATACATACAGTATGTTATACATACAGTATGTTGCCATCCAAGCAACGTTACCATGGACGCCCCTGCTTATTTCAGCAAGACAATGCCAAGCCACGTGTTACATCAAGTCATTCATAGTAAAAGAGTGCGGGTACTAGACTGGCCTGCCTGTAGTCCAGACCTGTCTCCCATTGAAAATGTATGGCGCATTATCAATCAATGTTTATTTATATAGCCCTAAATCACAAGTGTCTCAAAGGGCTATTATGAAGCCTAAAATACCACAACGGAGACCCCCGGACTGTTGAACAACTTAAGCTGTACATCAAGCAAGAATGGGAAATAATTCCACCTGAGAAGCTTAAAAAATGTGTCTCCTCAGTTCCCAAACCTTTACTGAGTGTTGTTAAAAGGAAAGGCCATGTAACACAGTGGTGAACATGCCCTTTCCCAACTACTTTGGCACGTGTTGCAGCCATGAAATTGTAAGTTAATTATTATTTGCAAAAAAATAATATTATTTATGCATTTGAACATCAAATATCTTGTCTTTGTAGTGCATTCAATTGAATATGGGTTGAAAAGGATTTGCAAATCATTGTATTCTGTTTATATTTACATCTAACACAATTTCCCAACTCATATGGAAACGGGGTTTGTAAAACATTACACACAGCACTCAAAAATATGTCAAAATGTTTAAGTAGGACTTTGGTAAGCCACAAAGCCGCACTGCTTGATGGGACACGAAGCATTACGGTGACCATAGTCAGACGTACTGTGCTTCAACATACAAGTATTATTATAGTGTGTGTATAAGGACGTCAACATGTCACTTATTAGGAGACATACTATTTTGCAACATTATGCAAAACCAACTTTTTTTCTTACCAGTTGGCACCCACTGATTTGGGATCTGGATAAGTCCTGAAATTTTGGCGCATCCACCATTGTAGTAGTCAATATGCTCCTTCTTTTTCTCTATCCTCTTGTTGTGGGGCATTCATCATCCACTATAAATAAACATTGATTGATTGATTGATTGTTGCCATTTCTAATACGAAGTAGCGTACAGTATTAACTTATATATGTCAGTAGACTGGCTATGGAAATGCTAAAAACTACCGATACAGCAAAGATGACGAGGAGAAGACGCTGTCGAAGTGGAGCCACGTAAATAAGACCGCCCACAAAACGGCACATCCTGAAGAGACGGTCAGAAAGTGGCTTGAAGATGGTCTGTAAATCATAATCCATGTTGACCAAATAACCACCATTACATGTTACTGAGACCACGAGAAAGGGTTTTAAATGTAGACTAAATCTTATTATAACCCATTTAAGGTGAGCCAGACAGTATTCAGTCTCACCTGAAGGGGTCATACCTTTAAATCTAACTCACCAGCCATCAACCTCATTGCACATCACTGATAAGCCTCGGGGCAGAAGTGATGCCATGGCTTTCAAGGCATTATCAATATGGTCATATTTGCACGGTATCCATATTAGATTTCAATGATCTAGTCACTGAATTTACAGTCATCTAATAATTGGGGGTGGGCAGTGGTTCATTTACTCTTTTACATGCAGCTGGGGTGAGTTTGGATCCCTTGGCCCCAGACAACCAGCCATAGTTGAATTTAAATATCAGTGAGGGTATAGTATCAGTATATGGTGGACACTACAGTAATTAGATAGATATTCTTCATTATCACACAATCGTTTTTTTGTCGTTTTTGTTAATGCTGTTTGCAAACTCAGAAAATAAAAGCCAATAGTATTTTTTGCTTTTGTTTAGTTATTTTTCTCTATTGACTTGATTATAAACTTTGTGTGTAATAAAAGGGAATGAAGACATGATTTAAATTAGGGATGTCCGATAATGGCTTTTTTGCCGATATACGATATTCCGATATTGTCCGACTCTTAATTACCGATACCGATATCAACCGATACCGATATATACAGTCGTGGAATTAACACATTATTATGCCTAATTTGGATAACCAGGTATGGTGAAGATAAGGTCCTTTTAAAAAAAATAAAATAAATAAAATAAAATAAATAAATTCAAAAAAGTAAAACAATATAAAAACAGTTGCATATAAACTAGTAATTAATGAAAATGAGTAAAATTAACGGTTAAAGGTTAGGACTATTAGTGGACCAGCAGCACGTACAATCATGTGTGCTTACGGACTGTATCCCTTGCAGACTGTATTGATATATATTGATATATAATGTAGGAACCAGAATATTAATAACAGAAAGAAACAACCCTTTTGGGTGAATGAGTGTGAAGGAGTGTAAATGGGGGAGGGAGGTTTGTTGGGTTGGTGCACTAGATGTAAGTGTATCTTGTGTTTTTTATGTTGATTTAATAAAACAAATAAAAATAAAAAAAACCCAAAAACGATACAGATAATAAAAAAAACGATACCGATAATTTCCGATATTACATTTTAAAGCATTCATTACCAGACATCTCTAAATTAAATATTAATTTATATATTGTTACACATCCTGTAAATTTTATAATTTAATCATGCTGAAATGTTTAAGCATCAGCATTGGTATGGCCAATTTCACCCCGCAACTATTGGATGGGTCGATACCCAAATTTGTAGTATCACAAATAAGTAGCCAAACAATGGAAGAATAAAAGCTTATTAAATTGTATCTAGGGCTGTCAACATTAACGCTTAACGTATGTGATTAATACAAATAAATTATATCGTTATCAAATATGAATGAAGATTAATCATATGGCTTAAACCAGAAGAGGCGCACATTTGTTACACAGTCTGTGATTGCGAGGAGAGACAGCTTATTTGACTTCAAAACAGAACTTTGGATAAAACTAAGGTAACTTGTTGGCATTGCAGCGACAAACGTTTTAATCATCAGCGCAGATCAAGTTTAAAATACCGTCTTAAAGCGAAACACGTACTCGAGGATGGCGCCGACGGTGTTGCCAATCGTCTTGGCGACTTTTTTGGTAAACAGCTACTAGGGACTTATCTAGTGACTTTTCCCGGTGATATTGGAGACCGTTCTGTGTCTCGGAGACTCTGAGGTGCAGTCACAAGCCAGAAGTCCTCAACGAGCAGTGACTGCTCGCGCCGATAGCTAGATGCTACGTCCACAACAAGCAGAGGAGAATGCTACGCTGGCAAAGTTTACTGGTTCAATGTTGTCAACAAAAGTAGCACAGTTAAGTTAAACACATGCCTTTGCTAAACAGACATCCACCGCATGAAGGACCTTTAAAGGGGAACATTATCACCAGACCTATGTAAGCGTCAATATATACCTTGATGTTGCAGAAAAAAGACCATATATTTTTTTAACCGATTTCTGAACTCTAAATGGGTGAATTTTCACAACGTGACGTCACATCGGGAAGCAATCCGCCATTTTCTCAAACACATTACAAGCACCGAGTCAAATCAGCTCTGTTATTTTCCGTTTTTTCGACTGTTTTCCGTACCTGGGAGACATCATGCCTCGTCGGTGTGTTGTCGGAGGGTGTAACAACACGAACAGGGACGGATTCAAGTTGCACCAGTGGCCCAAAGATGCGAAAGTGGCAAGAAATTGGACGTTTGTTCCGCACACTTTACCGACGAAAGCTATGCTACGACAGAGATGGCAAGAATGTGTGGATATCCTGCGACACCCAAAGCAGATGCATTTCCAACGATAAAGTCAAAGAAATCTGCCGCCAGACCCTCAGGTAAAGAGAGCGGATGAGGGTATGTCTACAGAATATATTAATTGATGAAAACTGGGCTGTCTGCACTCTCAAAGTGCATGTTGTTGCCAAATGTATTTCATATGCTGTAAACCTAGTTCATAGTTGTTAGTTTCCTTTAATGCCAAACAAACACATACCAATCGTTGGTTAGAAGGCGATCGCCGAATTCGTCCTCGCTTTTTCCCGTGTCGCTGGCTGTCGTGTCGTTTTCGTCGGTTTCGCTTGCATACGGTTCAAACCGATATGGCTCAATAGCTTCAGTTTCTTCTTCAATTTCGTTTTCGCTACCTGCCTCCACATTACAACCATCCGTTTCAATACATGCGTAATCTGTTGAATCGCTTAAGCCTCTGAAATCCGAGTCTGAATCCAAGCTAATGTCGCTATAAACTTGCTGTTCTATCCGCCATGTTTGTTTGTATCGGCATCACTATGTCACAGAAAAATGGACGGGTGTATATAACGATGGTTAAAATCAGGCACTTTGAAGCTTTTTTTAGGGATATTGCGTGAAGGGTAAAATTTTGAAAAAAACTTCGAAAAATAAAATAAGCCACTGGAAACTGATTTTTAATGGTTTTAACCCTTGTGAAATTGTGATAATGTTCCCCTTTAACATCTGTGAAGACCAAATCCTGCAAGAAGATGTCATTCATATCACCACAGCTGATCCGTCGTACGATTCCGTGGAAATGCACAATTACAGCAAGGACAAACCAACTGTACTACACAAACAAGAGCATCAACTTGCAACTACCGACTGAATGTGAACGTATTTTGCTTCCTGTAGAACGTTGGACATCTGTAAATAATCACAACGAACTGGGGTCCCATTGTATTAAAAAAAAGAGATCAGCATTGTCATCTGAAAAAGGTAAACAAGCTTGTTTGTTTAAAAACTGTTTAAACTAAAGAAGAGTAAATGGTGCACTATGGTCAATTGTGTTTACTACATAATCGATTAGTACCTGTACCTTGTTTGCAAGATTATTGCAAACTGCAAAGACTTTCAAAATGTGCATTTAATGTTTACTATATTTATTTTCACCAAGTTTTAAGCAAATCAATGACTTGCAGTTTTGGAAAACATTTTAAAATGAAATTCTACCAAATTGCATTTGTACCCAAATATTGGGGGTATTTACTTCAGCAAATGTTTATCTATGCAAGCAAATAATAACTCGTAATTGATCGTGATTCATCACAGGTTTAGAGTGTGATTAATCTGATTTAAAAAATAATCACTTTATTTTAACCGAAGTTAAAATAAAATCATGTTACCCCAGAAAGTAACCAAATAATTAACAATGAGGTTAATAATAGTTTTGAGAAAATACAACCGGAAATGATATGTTACCGCATATATCAGTAGCTAAATAAGAATACCGTATTTTTCGGACTATAAGTCGCAGTTTTTTTCATAGTTTGGCCGGAGGTGCGACTTATACTCAGGAGCGACTTATGTGCGAAAATATTAACACATTACCGTAAAATATCAAATAATTTTATTTAGCTCATTCGCGTAAGAGACTACACGTATAAGATTTCATGGGATTTAGCGATTAGGAGTGACAGATTGTTTGGTAAACGTATAGCATGTTCTATATGTTATATTTATTTGAATGACTCTTACCATAATATGTTACGTAAACATACCAGGCAGGTTCTCAGTTGGTTATTTATGCCTCATATAACGTACACTTATTCAGCCTGTTGTTCACTATTCTTTATTTATTTTCAATCAATCAATCAATCAATGTTTATTTATATAGCCCCAAATCACAAGTGTCTCAAAGGGTAAATATTACTCAAATCTCATCCACCTCAACAAAAATGATCCTAAATTTTTGTTTAGTACAGTAGCATCGCTAACCCAACAAGGGACTCCTCCCAGTAGCTCCACCCACTCGGCAGATGATTTCATGAATTTCTTTAATAAGAAAATTGAACTCATTAGAAAGGAGATTAAAGACAATGCATCGCAGCTACAACTGGGTTCTATTAACACAGATACGACTGTATCTACGACGGATACTGCAATACAAAATAGTTTCTCTCTCTTTGATGAAATAACATTAGAGGAATTGTTAAGATGTGTTAATGGGACAAAACAAACAACATGTTTACTTGACCCATTTCCTGGGAAACTTATCAAGGAGCTTTTTGTATCAGGTCCATCAGTGCTAAATATTATAAACTTATCACTTTCCTCTGGCACTGTTTCTACACGATAATTTATGAGCTCTAGTTTGCCTTTCAAACGTCTATTCTTGGTGTTGGCTTTTATCAAATACATTTCCCCAAAAAATACGACCTATACTCCAGTGCCACTTATATATGTTTTTTTCCTTCTTTACTATGCATTTTCGGCCGGTGCGACTTATACTCCGGAGCGACTTATAGTCCGAAAAATACGGTACTTTCAAACGAAAATCAATTATAATTTATGTGCATAATAATATATCGTGATATATATTGTTCTCTCAAGAAGCTGCAATATATATTGCAATATATATTTTAGGCCAGGTTACCCATCCCTATTGTCAGCCTTTACATTTTTGTAGAATGTATCTGACTAAATTCATTGGGCACTTTCAGGCTGTCAGCACAAGATGATTTGATGGCAAACTCTAAATTATTCACATAGCGCACAGGCAGAGATAAAAAAATATATAAAAAAAGACTGTGCACTCACTCTATTTTGGAGCATTGCTGACTAATAAATCACCTGCTCCTGACGGTTGGATCTTGTGACCTTTGAAACCTTGATTTTCAGACTCTAAACCGTCTGACCACTAACTCTCAGTCGTGCCTTCAGATTCAGCAAGGCATTAAGCGAAACATTCAGAAGCTGAAAGATGGAAACTTACCAAAAAAAAGACCGTAGAAGACAGAAAGTGACTTCCAGTCATTGAAAAGGAGTTTAGAGCTTTAATGAGTCATAGTTATGCAGACACAGATGTCCTTGAACTAAATATCCTCTGTTAATCTGTGGGCAGCTTGTCAACCAAGCATTGATTGAGCTTGAAGTGGCGATAAAGAGACAGTTAGTGTGTATTGAGAGAGAGAGAAACACATTATTGTACCAATGAGTGCCTAAAGCGGCTCAGTAAGGGAAACTCACAGAGAAACTTGATTCTTAAAGAAGTTTTGACTTTGCTGGAATCCGACCCGAACCCAGCCCAGCATCACATGCGGGCCAAAGATCCTCTGAGAGCCCAATCTAATCTGCTCAATGGACTGTGTGAGGAAACAATCCAACAGCTGTGGCACCGAGCCATCACATGAAGCTCACATTCCACCTCTTTCTGTCACTGCTGCCTACTCTGATGCCAGTGACATATTATAGCTGGAGGACAATCATCATGAAGGTCCTCTAGTTACGAAATACACCCTTGAGCTAACTTTTTGCAACTCAACGCTAAGACAACGGACATGCTTATTATCAACAATTACACAAGGCGACTCGGTATAGAATCTGGGTATTATCTTCGACCCAACTCTCTCGATTGAGTCACACATTAAGAGTGTTACCGTACTAAAACGGCCTTCTTTTATCTACGTAACATCGCTAAAATTTGTTCCATTTTGTCCACGCTGAGATCATTATTCATGCGTTCGTTACATCTCGTCTCGATGACTGTAACGTGTTATATTCGGGCCTCCCTATGTCTAGCATTAAAAGATTACAGTTCAAATCAAATCAAATCAACTTTATTTATAAAGCACATTTAAAATTTACCACAGGGGTAGCCAAAGTGCTGTACAATGAGCAGGTTAAAAGATAAAACGAGTACCGAGCAAACACAACACAACACAAACAGAACATGATAAAAAATAAATAATTAAAATAGAATTAATAAAAACATAAAAACATAAAAACAGGATCACAGCAGGTGTATTATGGGGCGCCATTGCAGGATGGATATCACTCAGTGTTAAAAGCCATGGAATAAAAGTATGTTTTTAAGAGAGATTTAAAAACAGGAAGAGAGGAGGCTTGTCTAACACTCAGGGGTAGGTCGTTCCAGAGCTTGGGAGCAGCAACGGCGAAAGCTCTGTCACCTCTAAGCTTCAGCCTTGTGTCAGGGACCGTCAACAGCAGCTGATCGGCTGATCTTAAGGATCGGGTGGGGCAGTAAGGCTGAAGGAGGTCGGAGAGATAGGTTGGCGCGAGGTTGTTTAGACATTTAAAAACAAATAAAAGGAGTTTAAAATGTATTCGGTAACGCACAGGGAGCCAGTGAAGGGACGCTAAAATAGGGGTGATGTGCTCACGTCTGCGGGTCTGTGTTAGCAGACGAGCAGCAGAGTTCTGCACGAGCTGCAGGCGGGCGAGGGAGGCCTGGCTAATGCCAACATACAGGGCATTACAGTAATCAAGACGAGTCGAGATAAAAGCGTGGATTAATTTCTCAAGATCATGTCTTGATAGAAGCGGTTTCACTTTCGCTATTTGGCGTAATTGATAAAAGCTTTTGGTACAAAATGCAGCTGCTAGACCTTTGTCAAGAACAAGAACATTTGATCATATTACTCCTATACTAAATATACCTTTATATACCTAGATACATATATACATATATATATACCTATACTGGCTCACCTGCACTGGCTTCCTATACATTTAAGATACGACTTCAAGGTTTTACTACTTACGTATAAAATACTACACGGTCTAGGTCCATCCTATCTTGCTGATTGTATTGTACCATATGTCCCGGCAAGAAATCTGCGTTCAAAGATCTCCGGCTGATTAGTGATTCCCAGAGCCCAAAAAAAGTCTGCAGGCTATAGAGCGTTTTCAATTCAGGCTCCGGTACTCTGGAATGCTCTACCGGTAACAGAGATACTAGCTCAGTACAAGCATTTAAGTCCCATCTTAAAACTCATTTGTATACGCTAGGTTTTAAATAGACCACCCTTTTAGTCCGGTTGATCTGCCGTCTCTTTTCTGCTCTGCCCCCCTCTCCTGCGTGGATAGGTTATTAGGTGACCACAGATGACACGCTAGCTGTTCAAAGTCGGGACCCGGGGTGGACCACTCATCTGTGCATCAGTTTGGGACGTCTCTGCGCTGCTGACTTGTATTCATTCAAGATCTTCTTCTGTCGTGTGTCTAGATTTTCAGCTCTGTTGAGGCGAGCCATCGTCCAGGTCAATCAAACCTTGTTTGCCATTTGGTGGCCGGTGTTTGGGGTAACTAGATACTATATGCTCTACTGTCTGGACTGGGTCCCCACACTCGCAAGAGGCATCTTCCGCAAGTCCCCACCTCTTCATCGCTGCAGACCGCAAAAAGCCTAGTTGGTTTAGCGTTACTGCAGCTCAACGTTGAAGGCCTTACCCCCGCTAAACTCAACATCATCGAACAGATCCATTCAAGATGATCCCCTGCTGGCCCCACTATGGACTAGCATCGAATCATTACAAATGTACAATCGAATATAAAAATGGTATGCTTTGAAACTGTTGAGTTTCCCAGAAGATTGTCTGAAAACATTCCACTTTCTAATAAGAAGTTGTTTTTTGTGTTGCCCGATGTGTGTTTGTTGCTCTGTAACATCATATTTAGTATCAGCTTCTCCGCAATTTTACTAAATAACATTAGGTAGAGGGCCACAAAATATGGGCCAGCGGGCCACAAAATATGGGCCAGCGGATCTACAATTGGCTCACAGGCTGCAAGTTGAAACCTCTGATTAGTACCTATTTTAAGGGATTACCGTCTTTTTCGGACTATAAATTGCAGTTTTTTTCATAGTTTGGCCGGTGGTGCGATTTATACTCAGGAGCGACTTATGTGTGAAATTATTAACACATTACTGTAAAATATCAAATAATATTATTTAGCTCATTCACGTAAGAGACTAGACCAGGGGTCGGCAACCCGCGGCTCCGGAGCCGCATGCGGCTCTTTGATCACTCTGATGCGGCTCAGATGCATACTTGGCGACGCCCCGATTTTCCCGGGAGATTTTTGGATTTCAGTGCCTCTCGCAGAATCACTCCCGCGATTAATATTCCCCGATTTTTACCCTTACAACAATAATAATAAGGGCGTGCCATGGTGGAACAGTATTTAACACCTTCTACAGCTTGGATTAACAGCGCGCCAGCCCAGCCTCTTGTTGTATGCATCTTCTGCTTGCACACGTAAGTGACAGCAATGCATACTTGATCAACAGCCACACAGGTTACACTGACGGTTGCCATATAAAACAACTTTAACACTCTTACTAAAAATGTGCCACACTTTGAACCAAAACCAAACAAGAATGACAAACACATTTCGGGAGAACATCTGCACCTTAACACAACATAAACACAATAGAACAAATACCCAGAATCCCATGCAGCCCTGACTCTTCCGGGCTACATTATACACCCCCGCTACCACCAAACCCCGCCCCCACCCCAACCCTGCTCCCTCACACATGAACCCCCCCACCCCCCCACCCCCCCGTGCGTCGGTTGAGGTGGGTGGGGTTTGGTAGCGGGGGTGTATAATGTTTGCCCGGAAGAGTTAGTGCTGCATGGGATTCTGGGTATTTGTTCTGTTGTGTTTATGTTGTGTTACGGTGCAGATGTTCTCCCGAAATGTGTTTGTCATTCTTGTTTGGTGTGGGTTCACAGTGTGGTTGTTGACCAAGTATGCCTTACTGTCACTTGAGTAAACAAGCAAGCAGAAGCCCCACACAACATGTTGCTGGGCCGGTATGCTGGTTGTAGTGGGCGCTAAATTCTGTGCCATTACGGCACATTGGAAAAATCGGGAGGGTTGACAAGCATTACGCTGTCAAGCGGCATTCATATAAAACTTGTGGGCCGCACTAACGTTCAATTTACATATTAAGGTGTGAGCCGCGTGTCTGAGACCCTTGGTTTATACATAGCACAAAGCAAAAAAAACAACTTTGTATGCAGTGTTATTTCATTTTAAATTTCAAAAGATTTTTGTGGCTCCCATTGTTTTCTTCAATTTGTGAAACTGGTCAAAATGGCTCTTTGACTGGTAAAGGTTGCCGACCCCTGGACTAGATGTATAAGATTTCATGGGATTTAGCGAATAGGAGTGACAGATTGTTTGGTAAACGTATAGCATGTTCTATATGTTATAGTTATTTGAATGACTCTTACCATAATATGTTACGTTAACATACCAGGCACGTTCTCAGTTGGTTATTTATGCCTCATATAACGTACACTTATTCAGCCTGTTGTTCACTATTCTTTATTTATTTTAAATTGCCTTTCAAATGACTATTCTTGGTGTTGGGTTTTATCAAATAAATTTCCCCCAAAAATGTGACTTATACTCCAGTGCGACTTATATATGTTTTTTTCCTTCTTTATTATGCATTTTCGGCCGGTGCGACTTATACTCCGGAGCGACTTATACTCCGAAAAATACGGTAAATATTTCTAGATCATTTATTTGCAATAAAGGGATAATGTTAAACTGTCAAGGTTTTTTCGTCCTGTTTTACAGGCATGTTTTTTCCGTTGGTACATGTCGGCTTGTGGCTGCACGATGTGTGAATAGTCCTCGATAGAAAGAGATCGCGGCCCTTATCGTCATTGGGGAGCTGGCGGCCAGGAAAGGGGGGCTGTCACGGCTCTTTGGGATGCCAGAAGATGGCCATTATCGGCTGCTTTCTACGGCCGCCTGGGTCGCTATCTCCACTCTGCAAGGTTCCTCGTTTTGTGCCGAACTGCATTTTTCAAACGGGAGTGCATGTGCAGTATGTCTGCATGAAGAGGCAGGCGGCAAGGGATCGAAGACTTTGTGACTTTTCCAATTTGCGCTTCATAAGAGGAGCCCTCGATGCAGAGATCAATGCGGGAATAGTGCAGTGAAAGGCTTCAGCATATTCCATTATGCTCGGAGCAAATCAGAGTTCCCTTTAACAAGAATGCTGCACATTATCAGGCTTGTCCTTGCATTTATATGGAAACTGCAAAAATATTCATCATCTAAGCCACGTCAGGTTGTGTTTAAGAAAGAAAATTGAGTACTGCTGTCATCAACTGTGGCTATTCAAGACATCCAACATTTAGACTTTTTGTGTATAATACCATGAATATATACTGAATACAACAATAGAGCGCACACTACACAGGCTACACATACATTCCATAAATACCTTGACAAACATGGCCAAGGCTGTATATTCATATTATATTTCTTATTCAACTAACAGTTGGCCATCATTGAAATCTATAGGCCACCTGTTATGGCTGTCTTGAATTTCCAATCATTTCTACAACTCGTATTTCTTTGTGATAGAGTGATTGGAGCACATACTTGTTGGTCACAAAAAAACATTCATAAGGTTTGGTTCTTTTATGAATTTATTATGGGTCTACTGAAAATGTGACCAATTCTGCTGGGTCAAAGGTATACATACAGCAATGTTAAAACTTTGGTTACATGTCCCTTGGCAAGTTTCTCTGTGTATGGTGGCCAAACAGTTCAATTGTTGTTTCATCTGACATCACATGGACAAAGATAAGACCTTCTGGAGGAAAGTTCTGTGGTCAGATGAAACAAAAATTTAGCTGTTTGGCCACAATACCCAGCAATATGTTTGGAGAAGAAAAGGTGAGGCCTTTAATCCCAGGAACACCATTCTTACCGTCAAGCATGGGGGTGGTAGTATTATGCTCTGGGCCTGTATTGCTGTCAATGGAACTGGTGCTTTACAGAGAGTAAATGGGACAATGAAAAAGGAGGATTACCTCCAAACTGGATCGGTTCGCAGCCGAGTGTAAAGCGACTGGGATGAGAATCAGCACCTCCAAGTCCGAGTCCATGGTTCTCGCCCGGAAAAGGGTGGAGTGCCATCTCCGGGTTGGGGAGGAGACCCTGCCCCAGGTGGAGGAGTTCAAGTACCTAGGAGTCTTGTTCACGAGTGGGGGAAGAGTGGATCGTGAGATCGACAGGCGGATCGGTGCGGCATCTTCAGTAATGCGGACGCTGTATCGATCCGTTGTGGTGAAGAAGGAGCTGAGCCGGAAGGCAAAGCTCTCAATTTACCGGTCGATCTACGTTCCCATCTTCACCTATGGTCATGAGCTTTGGGTTATGACCGAAAGGACAAGATCACGGGTACAAGCGGCCGAAATGAGTTTCCTCCGCCGGGTGGCGGGGCTCTCCCTTAGACATAGGGTGAGAAGCTCCGTCATCCGGGGGGAGCTCAAAGTAAAGCCGCTGCTCCTCCACATCGAGAGGAGCCAGATGAGGTGGTTCGGGCATCTGGTCAGGATGCCACCTGAACGCCTCCCTAGGGAGGTGTTTAGGGCAAGTCCAACCGGTAGGAGGCCACGGGGAAGACCCAGGACACGTTGGGAAGACTATGTCTCCCGGCTGGCCTGGGAACGCCTCGGGATCCCCCGGGAGGAGCTGGACGAAGTGGCTGGGGAGAGGAAAGTCTGGGCTTCCCTGCTTAGGCTGCTGCCCCCACGACCCGACCTCGGATAAGCGGAAGAAGATGGATGGATGGATACCTCCATATTCTTCAGGATGGGTGTTCCAACAGGACAATGACCCCAAACACACGTCAAAAGTGGTAAAGGAATGGCTAAATCAGGCTAGAATTAAGGTTTTAGAATGGCCTTCCCAAAGTCCTGACTTAAACGTGTGGACAATGCTGAAGAAACAAGTCCATGTCAGAAAACCAACACATTTAGCTGAACTGCACCAATTTTTTCAATTTATTCTACTGAAACTTGCCAAGGGACATGTAACCAAATATTAACATTGCTGTATGTATACCGTATTTTTCGGACTATAAGTCGCAGTTTATTTCATAGTTTGGCCGGGCTCCAGTGCGACTTATATATGTTTTTTTTCCTTTTTTATTATGCATTTTCGGCAGGTGCTGTCATGACTTGGTCCTGGGTGTTTGCTTTTCCGGGATGCAACGGAAAGTTGGCTCAGGCGAGACGGGAATGTGAGTACATTTTTATTTAAACTACAAAAAAAAGAAGTAAACAAAAGGCGCGCACAATGGCGGAGAACAAACTATGAAACCAAATACTTGCTCAAAGGCAAAAACTATGAACAACAAAAAACACTAACTGTGGCAATAATAAACACAACTTACTTGGCATGGACAAAAAGGAGTAGCGTGAACGATGGACATGAAAAAAGAGTCAGAACTGTGCAGAGCATACATGTGGGGATGTCACCAGCACGACAAACTGAAAACAATGAACTTAAATACTATAGACATAATTAACAAAAACAGGTGCGTGACTCAAAACGTGAAACAGGTGCGTGACGTGACAGGTGAAAACTAATGGTTGCTATGGTGACAAAACAAAAGTGCACAAAAAGTCCAAAAACAAAACCGAACATGACCAAAACAAAAACATGATCACACAGACATGACAGGTGCGACTTATACTCCGGTGCGACTTATACTCCGAAACATACGGTACTTTTGATCCAGCTGATTTGGTCACATTTTCAGTAGACCCATAATAAATTAATAAAAAAAACAAAAAAAAAACTTTATGAATGTTTTTTGTGACCAACAAGTATGTGCTTCAATCACTCTATCACAGAAAAATAAGAGTTGTAGAAATTATTGGAAACTCAAAACAGCCATGACATTATGTTCTTTACAAGTGTATGTCAACTTTTGACCACGACTGTATATAAGTAGTCTTTATCGTTTTTCATGTCTGCTGATTGACTGTGAATTCATAAAGATGACTGATACACTTCCCCGATATTGTTGTCTGTCTAATCATTGTGTCGCGTATCCATATCGCCACAATATCACTATATCATACACTGCGTGTTTTATTACTTGAGCATCATCTTTATTGTCTGCCTTCCTTTGTTTTTGGTCAATGCATGTTTCATTTTTTGTGTTTTTTTTAGAGGTTTGGAGGCTACAGCGGTCGATTGCTGAATTACAAACAGAGAATGTAAAATGACATTTTAAGCCAGTCGTGTCAAACTAATTTTAGATCGGGGGCCACATGGAGAAAAGTTTACTCCCAAGTGGAAAATAAAGACAACTTCAGATTGTTTTCTTTGTTTAAAAGTAGAACAAGCACAAATGTACAAATCATAATGTTGTTGGTTTTGCGGTTGATAATTTATTTGTCGTTATTTATATTTTCTTCATTGGCGTTCATGTTCAATCTATCAAGATACATTTTTTTTCAAATTACAGGATGTTTTTTATGTAGTCTGATCATTTTCCTCGACTGATGTACTAACACAGGGGTAGGGAACCTACGGCCCTAGAGCCAGATGTGGCTCTTTTGATGACTGCATCTGGCTCTCAGATAAATCTTAGCTGACATTGCTTAACACGATAAGTAATGAAAGTAATCACAGCGTTAAAAATAACGTTCAAAATATAAAACTTTCTCATGCATTTTAATACATCCATCCGTTTCTACCACACCTATTCAAGAAGTCGCATTCATGGTATGTTATTTATTATTGGTTAACTTCAGAATAACAATGTTATTAAAAAGAATAAGAGGCTTATTATACTCAAAAAATGTTGGTCTTACTTATAAATGCACGCATTTAGTTGTATTCAGTGTAAACAAATATTATATGGCTCTCACGGAAATACATTTTAAAATATTTGGCTTTCATGGCTCTCTCAGCCAAAAAGGTTCCCGACCCCTGTACTAACATCATGTGGTTTATTTTGTACATATGTAGCATCATCTACAAAGATACAAAGGATTGCTATTGCGACATCTAGTGGACACATTTACATACTTGCCAACCTTGAGACCTCCGATTTCAGGAGGTGGGGGTTGGGGGGCGTGGTTGGGACGGGGGGCGTGGTTGGGGGCGTGGTTAAGAGGGGAGGAGTATATTTACAGCTAGAATTCACCAACTCCAGTATTTCATATATATATATATATATATATATATATATATATATATATATATATATATATATATATATATATATATATATATATATGTATGAAATACTTGACTTTCAGTGAATTCTAGCTATATATATATATTTATTTATTTTATTATATATATAAATAAAAGAAATACTTGAATTTCAGTGTTCATTTATTTACACATATACACACACATAACACTCATCTACTCAATGTTGTACTTGAAAGTACAATGCAATGCAATTCCGGGGCAAAGGCACCTATCAAATACACAGTAATGAAAACACAGTTGTTCTACTAACTGTACTGTGTGTTATGAGAGTAGAGTATGTGTGTGTGTGGCCCTTTAATAGGTGACAGCATGTGAGGTGAGTGACGTCAGTGAGTGTGTGGGCGAGAGAAGAGAGGGAGCGTAGCGTGAGTGCTGGGAGGGACTAGTTGGTTGTGTGTTGGATTGGCTGTGTGCAAGCAATCAATAAAGCAAGATTTGCAACTAATCACTGGACTCATTCACCCTGAAGTCGTCCGCTGTGGAGACCCACTGCCTGATAAAGTGAAGGGTGTTGCCCCGAGCATACATCGGCCCTGGAGAAGTGTCTCCCCTGCGCTCTTTGACTACGGTCTCTTCTTCTGCTTCGTCTCCTTGTGTGCGCACACTGGACTCAGGTCCGCATGGAGCTGGAGGGGGCGTGGCCTCCAGCTCCGGCTGAATTCCGGGAGATTTTCGGGAGAAAATTTCTTCCGGGAGGTTTTCGGGAGAGGCGCTGAATTTCGGGAGTCTCCCGGAAAATCCGGGAGGGTTGGCAAGTATGCATTTAGAAAAGCTGTTTCATTCATTCAAAAATTTCAGGTACATTTTTATAGTTAAACTCATCCAGCGGGCCGGATAGAACCTGTTTTAAACTGTCATGAATGGTGAAACGGGCTTCAGTTGTTGGTGCTCAAAGCGCTGCGACTTCAACAACCCACCCACACAGTGATTCATTTACTTAATTGTCATGAAAGGAAAATAACAACTCATTCATACGCCGACAAAGCAGCACCAGGAGCAACTTAGGGTTTAAGATATCTTCACTATCTTTATCTTTGAATACTCCTGTCCCAAATTACACACAGTAGGCCTTAGTGCTTTGTGGTTACTTTGGAAATAAGTACTGCTTGAAACATGTGTGTTGTTTATGTACTGAGCAGTGACAATAGAAATGTGTGTATGACTTTTCGAAATTTAACACTTCCTTTTTCCAGTTGTAGAGTCATTATGTTTTTATTTGTTACATGGAACAAAGAGAGCAGTCTACCAAGTCAAATTATTTCTTGGTCGGTAAGGCTGATTCTGATCTTCCCAGCAGGAACAAGACATTGGAACAACGTTGAGAACTTGTTGAATTAGGTCCTGACGTTGAGCAACTCAAAGCTAACGTTGAAACAACATGCTTTTTGAAGATGTTTAATCAATGTTGGGTTCTGACGTTGATTTGACCATTGAATTTTGGTCACCAATATTCGACAACACAAATACAACGTTGAAACAACATGTTTGTTGACGACGTTTATTTAATTTGACCATTGAAATTCGGTCGTTTTCCAAACATGTCGATAAATGCTTTAAAATGTAATATCGGAAATTATCGGTATCGGTTTCAAAAAGTAAAATGTATGACTTTTTAAAACGCCGCTGTGTACACGGACGTAGGAAGAAGTACAGAGCGTCAATAAACCTTGAAGGCACTGCCTTTGCGTGCCGGCCCAGTCACATAATATCTACGGCTTTTGACACACTCACAAATGAATGATACTTGATCAACAGTCATATAGGTCACACTGAGGGTGGCCGTATAAACAACTTTAACACTGTTACAAATATGCGCCACACTGTGAACCCACACCAAACAAGAATGACAAACACATTTTGGGAGAACATACGCACCGTAACACAACATAAACACAACAGAACAAATACCCAGAACCCTTTGCACCACTAACTCTTCCGGGACGCTACAATATAAACCTAAATACTGATTGGTGGCTGATTGATCGGAGCGTCCCTGTTGTATACACACTTTAAAAGCAGTTTGTGATATTTCTACAGCTTTGAGAAACAAAGTAATCACAAGATCCATAACAGATGCTGTTACTGGCCCGCCCATAAGCGCTATCCATTTGACCGGTGCACTTCCACCAGTCACAGCCAGCATCCCTCTGTCTTGCTGAGAAACCCTCACAAACAAAATGAGCTGAATGACTAAAATCGGCCTACAGCGTTTTGAAGACACGGTGTTCCGCCAGCAGTCCATTTCAAGCCAGTCAGTGAATGCAAACTAGGACTTCACAGGGAGAATCACAATCTATGGCTGTATGCTACATCACAGTTATTAGACAGATCAACTATAAAAAAAAAAAAGCGAACGTCACAGTATTCTGAAGCTTGAATATGACAATAAAACAGGTGTCAAACTCAAGGTCAAGTGGCCTGCCACTTCATTTTAAGTGGCCCGCAAAAGACTGGAAATAAAGTACTTTCTGGCTAAATATATTTGTTATTTATAAATTTTGACAGAAAATGTACTGAATGCCGTTGGTTACCCAGCAGGCACAAGACGTTGATACGACGTTAATTGTACGTACATGTCCTTTAAAACTGACTTTGAAACACCGTTGCAAAATAGTTGTATTTGTAAACTGAGACAATGTTGATGTTAAAGTTAAAGTTAAAGTACCACAGATAGTCACACAAACACACACTAGGTGTGGTGAAATTACCCTCTGCATTTGACCCATCCCCTTGTTCCAGGTCAGGGGAGCAGTGAGCAGCAGCGGTGGCCGCGTTCGGGAATTATTTTGGTGATTTAACCCCCAATTCCAACCCTTGATGCTGAGTGCCAAGCAAGGAAGCAATGGGTCCTATTTTTATAGTCTTTGGTATGACTCGGCCGGGGTTTGAACTCACGACCTACCGATCTAGGGGCTAGCTGCACGGTAATAAATAAATAATAAATGGGTTATACTTGTATAGCGCTTTTCTACCTTCAAGGTACTCAAAGCGCTTTGACAGTATTTCCACATTCACCCATTCACACACACATTCACACACTGATGGCGGGAGCTGCCATGCAAGGCGCTAACCAGTAGCCATCAGGAGCAAGGGGTGAAGTGTTTTGCCCAAGGACACAATGTTACGTGACTCGGATGGTAGAAGGTGGGGATTGAACCCCAGTAACCAGCAACTCTCCGATTGCTGGCACGGCCACTCTACCAACTTCGCCGTGACAGAGAGAAAGAGATTACAGGGGGTCATTAACGCGGCCCAGAAGATCACTGCATGTCCTCTAACATCTCTAGAGGACCTGTATAAGAGACACTGCAACAGGAGAGCAAACAGCATCCTCAAGGACTCATCCCACCCAGGTCACCACTGGTTTGAACTCTTGCCCTCAGGGAGGCGTTATAAGACCATCAAAGCAAGGACAAATAGACTGAAAAATAGTTTCTATAGAGCTATTATTGCCCTAAACTCTGCACTTACCTGAACACTCACCACTTTATTACTTGCTTACCTCTGATAAAGATCTACTGTGCAATATGTTTTTTTAACATTTTATTACGTTTTTAAATTTTAAATTGTTTTATTATTGTTGTTGTCTTAACACTATTTTATGTAGGTTTGTTTTAAAAGTACTGAGCTGGATTGCTGTCCAATTCCGTTGTTTCCATACAATGACAATAAAGGTATTCTGATTCTGAATAATAATAAAGTTTGTCGCTGCAATACTAACCAATTACCTCAGTTGTATCTAAAGTTACGTCTGAAGGACGCAGAGCACACCGCTCTAACTATCATCAAACTGGCATGTGACATGATCACTGCCTGTGCAATGCGTACCACCTTGCGGCGGTCAAAACAAACAATGTGATGAATTTTCAATTATTTACGATGAAACACATTTTTTTATTAATCACATACGTTAACGCATTAACATTGACAGCCCTAATAATTGCTTATGCAAATTGTGTAACAAGGCTAATATAGTCACAACCTGTTTTAGTTTCATGGCCATCAGTGGTAAATATTAGTAACCTATCACTCTCCTTGGGTACCGTTCCCTTAGCATTTATTCATCCTGTGCTTAAAAAAACCTTACTTCGATATTGACCTCCTGTTAAACTACAGGCACCTTTCGTTTATCTCAAAAATCTTACAAAAAAATTGTTGCACAACAGCTAGATGGATACTTAGCATCTAACAATCTGCGTGAACCCTCTCAGTCGGGTTCAGGGCAAACCACTCTACTGAGACGGCCCTCGCAAAAGTGACTAATGATTTGTTGTTGACTATGGATTCTGACGCGCCATCCGTGTTGATGCTACTTGACCCTAGCGCTGCTTTCGATACCGTTGATCATAAAAAATCTACTAAAATACATGTCGGTATGTCAGACTTAGCCTTTTCTTGGTTTAACTCCTATCTCAGTGAAAGGATGCACTGAGTAATCCATATTAACATGACTCCAAAGTATGTTAAGGTAACGTGCGGAGTCCAACGGGGTTGGTGTTTGGCCCTGCTCTCAGCATTTATATGCTGCCGCTCGGTGACATCATTCGCAAATATAGAGTTAGTTTTCACTGTTACACTCATGACAGCCAACTTTACATGACCCTAAAGCTGACCAACACGGAAGAATGTAGACACCTGGAGGCGTGTTGTAGTCATTTTAACTAACTGGGTAAAGCATGGCACACCGACAAAGCTTAGCCTATTCTTATATGTATGTATATATATATATATATATATATATATATATATATATATATATATATATATATATATGTATGTGTGGGAAAAAAAATCACAAGACTATTTCATCTCTGATGAAACAGTCTTGTGATTTTTTTTCCCACACATACATATATTGCGCTCTACTACGGTATCGAGCACTATTTTTTGGATAACCTTATTAAGACATATATATATATATATATATATATATATATATATATATATATATATATATATATATATATATATATATATATGTATATATATATATATATATATATATATATATATATATATATATATATATATATATATATATATATATATATACATATATATATATAAATATATATATATATATACATACATATATATATAAATGTATGTATAACTGTAAACTGTCGAAAGAAACCTGATTGCCCTCTCAACGGGGGGTGCTTACAAACATCAGTTGTCTACCAATCTAAGGTAATACGCAAGGACATTAACACATCCGACACATATGTAGGATTAACCGAGGGAGAATTCAAAACCAGATGGAACAATCACAAGGCTTCTTTCAGGAACAAAAACCTGCGAAATACCACAGAACTCAGCAAACACATTTGGGACCTCAAAGACAATAATGTTGAATATTCAATAACATGGCAAATTCTTGCATCCAGCACACCTTACAATAGTGGTAATAAAAGATGCAACCTATGCTTGAAAGAGAAACTGTTTATTATTTACCGTCCAGACCTGTCATCCCTCAACAAGCGCAGCGAAATTGTAACAACATGCCGCCATAGACGGACACACCTCCTAGGTAACACATGAGCCAATCACCACGCCCCTAGGCCAGCCTGTACCCACCCACTCTGTGCCCTATATAAACCATGGTATGCGAATGCTCCCATTAAAATCTCCTGACGATTGAGGGTACCCCCCCTCATGAAACAGGCCTGTAGAGATGAAATAGTCTTGTGATTTTTTTTCCCCACACATACATATATTGCACTCTACTACGGTATCGAGCACTATTTTTTGGATAACCTTATTAAGACATATATATATATATATATATATATAGATGAATATATATATATATATATATATATATATATATATATATATATATATATATATATATATATATATATATATATACACACACACTCACCCACACACACACACACACACATGCGCATTTGCCTTCTTAAGCACAGCAGGGTTTCAATCCATTACAGCGAAGTGTGCTAAAGCTATTCTTGGTGACTATGCTGCCAGCTCCCGTGAGATCATTAACAAACTCCAGGGCTCGGCCCTCACCTTTTCGCGGTATCATCTCTACCCAGCGGGGTTCAATCTTGCATGGCGCTGCAGAGCGAGGCGTTTGACTGTTTTCTTGTATTTCTTTGATTCTTGAATTATCGCACCAACAACAAGCTCTTTATCACAAACCTACTGTGGGGTTTCGAATTACCGGAGTAGATCAAACACTTATTTCATTAAATTCAATACAAATACATTTATAATTTCATTAATTTCAATACAAATACATTTATAACTTTAATTGTTTTTTTCTCGACATATTTGTTTTATTGTGTCTGTATCTGTTAAAATGAAACTACCACAAAAATGCCAGACTGTTTGTCTTTGTAAGCCAGTAAATGACCTTTTATGACAACAAAATCTGCAAGGATGTTCTTGCATTTTAATGATTTTTGTTCACTTATTAAATACTGTATAACAACGTTGTCTCTTGCAGCTGGGACACCAATTGAATCTTTGTTTTAAAAAGCCATTAAAACATTTCATTTCATTATTGCACTGTTTTAGATTCATGCATATTTTGTTTAAGCTGTTTGTAAATGTATTAATTTGAAAATTTGTATGTTTGTTAGGGACAGTGTGTACTAGTGTTGTCCCGATACCAATATTTTGGTACCGGTACCAAAATTATTTTGATACTTTTTGGTACTTTGATACTTTTATAAATAAAGGGGACCACAAAAATTTAATTATTGGCTTTATTTTAACAAAAAATCTTAGGGTACATTAATGTATTAGTGCATATGTATTTAAAATAGATGTAAAAAAATAATTAAACTATTTCTAAATAAATATGTTTAAAGTAAAGTTCTTAATACAGTCTATTGTTGCAAAACCTGCAACATAAGTGACATTTTGATATTTCCCTTTATATAAGAATACAAATGCAAATAAATGCATTCACTAAGGCCTCCGTTTACACTGTCCGGATACCAATATTTTGGTACCGGTACCAAAATGATTTCGATACTTTTCGGTACTTTTCTAAATAAAGGGGACCACAAAAAATTTCATTATTGGCTTTATTTGAACAAAAAATCTTACGATACATTAAACATATGTTTCTTATTGCAAGTTTGTCCTTAAATAAAATAGTGAACATACAAGACAACTTGTCTTTTAGTAGTAAGTAAGCAAAAAAAGGCTCTTAATTTAGTCTGCTGACATACGCAGTAACATATTGTGTCATTTTCTATTATTTTGTCAAAATTATTAAGGACAAGTGGTAGAAAATGAATTATTAATCTACTTGTTCATTTAAAAAGTACCAATGATTGTCACACACACACTAGGTGTGGTGATATTCGTCCTCTGCTTTTGACCCATCTCCTTGTTCACCCCCTGGGAGGTGAGGGGAGCAGTGAGCAGTAGCGGTGGCCGCGCCCGGGAATCATTTTGGTGATTCAACCCCCAATTCCAACCCTTGATGCTGAGTGCCAAGTAGGGAGGTAATGGGTCCCATTTTTATAGTCTTTGGTATGACTCAGGGCGGACACTCTAACCACAAGGCGTATGCAGTAACATTATGATTCATTAGTATCGCGGTACTATACTAATGCCGGTATACCGTACAACCCTAGTGTGTACTGATGAAGTTTTGCAACACCACAGGTGTAAATATGCCAGATTATTGCACAACTGTTAGTTCTCAACTTCTTTTTTTTTTAATTTGCTGCAATGATCAGGCTTTTCTAAATATTCCCCGAATATAAATTATTTTGTAGAGTGCGTTAGTACTTTAAACCAGTGTTTTTCAACCTTTTTTGAGCCAAGGCACATTTTTTGCGTTGAAAAAATCCGGAGGCACACCACCAGCAGAAATCATCATATTTTAGTGGCTTTTTCTCTTTTTTTGGTATTTTCCTGTAGCAGTTTCATGTCTTCCTTTGAGCGATATTTCCCGCGTCTACTTTGTTTTAGCAATCAAGGATATTTCACTTGTTTTTATCCTTCTTTGTGGGGACAATGTTGATTGTCATGTCATGTTCGGATGTACTTTGTGGACGTCTTCTTTGCTCCACAGTAAGTCTTTGCTGTCGTCCAGCATTCTGTTTTTGTTTACTTTGTAGCCAGTTCAGTCTTAGTTTCGTTCTGCATAGCCTTCTCTAAACTTCAATGCCTTTTCTTAAGAGTACTTTATTTTTGGTTTAAGCATTAGATACCTTTTTACCTGCACACTGCCTCCCGCTGTTCCCGACATCTACGAAGCAATTAGCTACCGGCTGCCACCTACTGATATGGAAGAGTATTACACGGTTACTCTGCCCAGCTCTAGAGAGCACAAACACTCAACAACAACACATAGTTTGCAGACTATAATTACTGGTTTGCAAAAAATATTTTTAACCCAAATAGGTGAAATTAGATAATCTCCCACGGCACACCAGACTGTATCTCACGGCACACTGTTAGTTCTCATCTTCTGTCCCCAAGCAGGTAACATATAGATAAACATACAAATATTAACTAATCATAAAATAGACAGTAAAAGAGAGGTCAAAGACTTGATTTAGTTCCATCCACTGTTCAAGGTTTGTTTTGGATGTTGAAAATGTTTGTGAGTCTCTGATGGTTAAATGGTAGGCTGTTTCGATATTAAGTTGTTGTCACTGAGAGAACTGTTTGTCCAATTCTTGTACGTCTAAGTGCTACCTCGCATTCTCCACAGGCCGGCTCTGGTGCCAATTCCACCTCCACTCTTTAGTTTAATAAAATCCTTCACATTAAAGCCCACGCAAAACTTTCAAAGCATGCACAAAATTGTCAGCGTTGGGCCATTCGGGCAAGAAAACCTTCTGGCTGGCCTATTAGAAGCACTGATCTACATTTAAAACTTAAATTGCAATATTTTTTTAATGAAATTGTAATACTTTATTTTTGTTGTTTGTTTCTTGGCTACACTGCTGCCACTACGTGTAGGCTACGTGTTTGTTTTGGACCAATCATATATCAGCTTCTATATGTTGGCATGGCAATGTAATCTGCCCAGGGCCTAAAGCAATTGATTAACTTCTTGGCTTGGTGCCACAACCTTTTACAATAAAAGCAAAATAAATGGTTAGCTGCCTCGTACTAGCAGTTTTTTTTTTTACTATTTAGAACAGGTGTGTCAAACTCACTTCAGCTAGGGGCCTCATGGAGGACAATCTGTGGACACATCATGGCATTAAAACTAAAAAATAAAGACAACTTTAGATTGTTTTTTTTGTCTTACTTCGGCCAAAAATAGATCAAACACATTCTGAAAATATTACAATAAAAATATAGAAAAAGATACCGGCAGCGGTAAAGTTTAGATCCATGAAGGAAAGAAGAAAGTGAATACATTTTTATAACTGAATATTATTACATAAGCATAAAAATTTAAATTTTATTTTGTATTATTTTTTTATGAATTAGGTAAGGTTTATGACAACCTTTTTCCAAAACACAATATAGAATGTGAGATACAACAAGATAATGCATACATTTTATCATTTGTTTTCAAAACGCCTCCAAAAAAGTGGTACCCCAAATATTTACATTGGGACCCCATTCTTAGCGCCAACACTGATGGAGCATCGGTGCGTGCAAAACAGCAGCAGGCGTCCGTGGCCTGCGGGCCGGTTCTAATACTAATGAAACATCATCCTGGGGGCCATAGATAATTAATTTGCGGGCCGGATCTGGCCCGCGGGCCATGACTTTGACACCCCTGCTTTGAAATACGCAAAAAAGGGAAATATGTCTGTTCTTTTCTCACATAGGGATTGTAGATGACTGGCACCATTTTTAAAAAAGTTCATTTTCCTTTAAGTATGGCATTCAAGATTAACTTCACTACATACTTGCCAACCTTGAGACCTCCAATTTCGGGAGGTGGTGGGTGGGGGGTGGGTGCGGGGGGCGTGGTTGGGGCGGGGGCGTGGTTGAGGGCGTGGTTAAGAGGGGAGGAGTATATTTACAGCTAGAATTCACCAAGTCAAGTATTTCATAAATATATATATATATATATATATATATATATATATATATATATATATATATATATATATATATATATATATATATATATATACATACAGGTATATATATATATATATAAAAAATACTTGAATTTCAGTGTTCATTTATTTACACATATACACACACATAACACTCATCTACTCATTGTTGAGTTAAGGGTTGAATTGTCCATCCTTGTTCTATTCTCTGTCACTATTTTTCTAACCATGCTGAACACCCTCTCTGATGATGCATTGCTGTGTGGCACGCACAAAAGTGATTTCATCAAATGCACTAGATGGCAGTATTGTCCTGTTTAAGAGTGTCACAACATTGCTGTTTACGGCAGACGGACTGCTTTACTGTAGACGTTCTTTATATTGTGGGAAAGCGGACTCAGGTCCGCATCGAGCTGGAGGGGGCGTGGCCTCCAGCTCCGCCTGAATTTCGGGAGATTTTCGGGAGAAAATTTGTCCCGGGAGGTTTTCGGGAGAGGCGCTGAATTTCGGGAGTCTCCCGGAAAATCCGGGAGGGTTGGCAAGTATGCTTCACTAACATTTGCAAAGCCATCACCTTATTCCAGTGACTCTCAAAATATGGTATGTGTACCACTTGTGGTACGCGAGCTCCATCTGGTGGTGCGCCAAACATTAACTTGATTAAAGTACAGTGTTTTATTTTTCTATATTCAAACAGTGTTATTGTGTGCATTGTTACAGTGGCAAAAATATTGAATATACATGTTAAATAAACAGTGTTGGGTTAGTTACTGAAAAGCAGTAACTAGTTACAGTTACTAGTTACTTCATTTCAAAAGTAACTCAGTTACTAACTCAGTTACTTACACCAAAAAGTAATGCGTTACTGTGAAAAGTAACTATTTAGTTACTTCTTTTTTCTTTTTTTTTTAAAGCTCCAATTAATGCCCTTTTAGCTTTCATTTCAGTACTGTTATTGCACTGGAGAATAATACAATCTGTTGATCAACTTGACATGCATTTGCATCACTCAACTCTGCTAAGCCATGTGGTCTACATACAACACACAAAGACAAAGATATGTTACAAAGGCCAATTTGTTTCTGGCCAGAACAAATTGACAAAACTATTTTAAATAGCTGCAACATAACATACATAAGTAACAAACAGCATAATAACAGCATAGATGTAAACCAAGAAAGGCACACACTACATACACAAAGTCTAACCAGGCATTTTCTTCCTCAAGTAATTCTTATACAAAATCATGTCTGAAACCCAGAACACTACACATTTCCCCAGTTTTAGTTTAGAGTTAAAGAAAGTTTGGCCTGGCCCACTAGCATCCCTCTTTATGTTTGTGAACTTTATAGTCTATACATTTAGAGTGATGTGATAATCAAACACTCTAGAAGTCTAGAATGAAAGAGTATATAAGAGAATTGACAGCAACGTTCCCTCTCAGGAGCGCGCATGTGCAATTGCGCACTGCTCAAGCGTCCTCTGCGCACGGCAAATCTATGCCATGCACAAAATCAAATAAAAAAATAAGCGCATAACAATTTTCGACACGACACGGACACGACAGAGAAAACCGTTTTCGTCATCATTGTTCAAATATTGTAACGTCTGTCCAGACGCTTTGAGGACATGAATTCCATCCATCACTTTACTGAGCAAAACTCTTTACTGTCGGCCATAAACACATCACCAAAACATTAGTAAAAAAAATGATATCTAGCAAAACTGGTCATTTTCTGCAGTACAAACCAGACCAAAAGCAACTTTGTTATATCAACAGCAGCCGCTCGCTCTCTCACGTGCGCCAACACTTGCACATATGGCACTTAGCCAGTGATGTGTTTACAGCCACACAAAAAGTCGGACAACTCCAACACCACACATAAAGTGTCATTCCAGGTCGTTACACTATGATTTACCAATCAAATGTGTGCTTATTCTAGTGTCATTTATTAGGAATCTTAATTTATAAATATTAATCATTAAATGCTGTTAGTATATTAAATAAATACTAATAAAAATATATTTTTTACAAACAGGAAGTTGCAGGAATGTGCACATGATCCCCTGCTTACATCTCATTGTGCAACATGTGAATGTTTTAATGGGAACTAAATGCAATGTCTGAAAGGGGTACACATTATTTCCAAAGCAGGACCTCCACCCAGACAAACAATACAAGTACACAGTTCATGAAAAACAATATTTTTTGTTATTGTCGTTATAAGTGGGCCTAAACACTTATATTAGAAATGGAAATGACTGCTGTCATTTGATTCTAATAATAAGATAATGTTGTCTGTCTATCTGTGTTGGCCCTGTGATGAGGTGGGGACATGTCCAGGGTGTACCCTGCCTTCCGCCCGAATGCAGCTGAGATAGGCTCCAGCGACCCCGAAAGGGACAAGCGGTAGAAAATGGATGGATGGATGGAGATGTAAGTTGTTATTTAGTGAGGTTTGGGACAGGTGTGCTGCTGGTGTAGCCACAGTGTGCACGTCTAAAGTTGCTCACATGGACTCCACTCAATGCTCAGGGACTTTTTGCATTTGCTCACACATGAACAATTGGAGGGAACATTGATTGACAGAGTGTGTACCTTCAGCGGTGAATGGTGGTGGTGGTGGAGGTGAAGTGGCATCAGAGTCTCTGTCTCTCTTTACTAGCTTCGTCGAAGCATGTTGCTATGTAGCTTGTTTCAGCAGATTTGAATTGCTGTTTTGGGCAGTAGATGGCATCTTTGATCCAAAGCACAATTTACATTTAACTAAAATGTTATTTTCTTTGTGCTCGACAAAAGAAAAGTAGTGAAAATATCTCTATGTTAGCAAACTCGATTTCTGGCTCCGCCATGATCAGACACGCCCCCCCCCCCCCCCCTCGTTCCCCACACTCACACTCAGACACACCCACACAGAGCGCATGTCTCTCTCTCTTCTCCGGCTTGTGACACAAGAAGAATCAGAACGACACAGCAGCCCTCCGATAAAACACACTTTATACTACATAAAAAGTAACGTAAAATAACGCAGTAACGCATCATGTAGTAACGGTAACGGAGTTACTGAATATAAAAAAATAACGCGTTAGATTACTAGTTACCGCCGAAACAAACGGCGTTACAGTAACGCGTTACAAAGTAACGCGTTAGTCCCAACACTGTAAATAAAACATCTCTGCCTTTTTTTAATAAATACTTAGGCTACTGTATTTTAATGTTGTTCATTACGGTGGTATTTGGAGAGTTTGCGGAGGTGGTACTTGGTGAGAACCACTGCCCTATTTCAATAATTTGCTATTTGCTTTAACATCTATAGTGAATAATGGCAAAGGTGACGCACGCCGACAATATAATTGTAATGGGGGAATTTAATATCCATATGAATACCCCATCGGAGCCTCCGTGCATGGCGCTCCAGACTATAATTGATAGCTGTGGTCTTACACAAATAATAAATTAACCCACGCATCGCAACGGTAATACGATAGATCTAGTGCACCACTCCCCCGCCCCCCCCTCGTCCGGTGGCCACGGATGAAGTGCTGGCTGTCCAGAGTTGGGACCCGGTGTGGACCGCTTGCCTGTGCATCGGTTGGGGACATCTCTGCGCTGCTGACCCGTCTCCGCTCGGGATGGTTTCCTGCTGGCCCCGCTATGGACTGGACTCTCACTATTATGTTAGATCCACTAGGGACTGGACTTTCACAATATTATGCTAGACCTACTCGACGTCCATTGCATCTGGTTTCCCCTAGTGGGGGGGGGGGGGGGGGGGTGGTCATCACCCACATCTGTGGTCCTCTCCAAGGTTTCTCATAGTCATTCACATTGACATCCCACTGGGTTGTGAGTTTTTCCTTGCCCTTATGTGGGCGCTGAACCGCGGATGTCGTTGTGGCTTGTGCAGCCCTTTGAGACACTTGTGATTTAGGGCTTTATAAATAAACATTGATTGATTGACTGATTGAAATAAAAAAATCTCTGCCTTTTTTTAATAGATACTTAAGCCTAGTACGCTACTTTATTTTAATGTTGTTCATTACGGTGGTATTTGGAGAGTTTGCGGAGGTGGTACTTGGTGCCAAAAAAATTGAAAACCACTGCCCTATTTCAATCATTTGCTATTTGCTTTAACATCTATAGTGAATAATGGCGAAGGACATAGAGAAGAATAAATCAGTTTGGCACCAAGGTGTCTGTCAGCAGCTATGGGCATACCTGCTCTCTGAGAATCTATCAGGAGACCGTGATAATAAGGTCAAGCAACAAAAGCCCACTGCTGGTGGTGCACATATACTGCAATGCACATAATTGACCATTAAAAACAGATTATTATAGAACACACATTGCCAAACCTCGGATATCTGTCGTGTATGTGAATGGACAGACCGCCACAATTACAGTCAACGGTTGCATGCAAGAGCAAGTGCAAGCCGCCCACTCGGCTCGGAAAAGATCTCTCTGTCTATTCTCGAGATGTGATTTTCCATCTCACTTGCTCCGCTGGAATCCCTCGTTTTCTTCGGAAAGTCTTTGACTGTCTTCCCTCACTGGATTTGACAACTTCACAGCCGGATGTCGGAGACGGGATCATCTTTTAATTAACCTGGGAAACACTTGAGCTCCATTTGCGCATCCCACTCTCGCTGCATTCTGCCAAGTGTGCACGCTGCACTGTCAAAAGTGTCTCCGCTGACAAAATACACACCGCCGACTTCATTGCTGCACGCTCGCATAGTTGGGCATTTTGCAGCCGACGTCCAGCCAACTGGTCGTTATTGTTGAGGAAAACAAAAAGCTGGAGATTTATTAGTGGAACACGGCTATCTGCTGTGGTGCCAAATCATTCTGTATCTTCCTGCAGCTTACCAACAGAGTAGACTAACAGTAAACAGAAGACAACAGTGCTGGCCAAAGAAATAAGAACCATTTCATTACTATAAACCAGGGGTGTCCAAACTTTTTGACTTACAAAATGAATTTGACCCATCTTCTTGTTCACGCCCTGGGAGGTGAGGGGAGCAATGGGCAGCTGCAGTGGCCACGCTCTGGAATCATTTTTGGTGATTTATCCCCCAATTTCAACCCTTGATGCTTAGTGCCAAGCAGGGAGGTAATGGGTCCCATTTTTATAATCTTTGGTATGACTCGGCCGGGGTTTGAACTCACGACCTACCGATCTCAGGGCGGACACTCTAACCACTAGGCCACTGAGTAGGATAGGGTATGCATGTGTGATGTTTCAACCAAAAATTAACAAAAGGGAAAGGAAAAGGCAATGAAGCATAGGGAAGGCTATGCAAAACGACGGTAAAACTGAATTGGCTACAAAGTAAACAGAAACGGAATGCTGGACAACAGCAAAAACTTGCAGCGTGCGGAGCAGAGACGGCGTCCACAAAGTACATTTGTACATGACATGGCAATCAACATTGTCCACACAATGAAGGATATCAAAAAATTAAATAGCCTCCCTTGCTAACACAAAGCAGGTGCGGGGAATAGCGCTCAAAGGAAGACATGAAACTGCTACAGGAAAACACCAACAAAACAGGAAGGCAAGAACTAAAGCACCACACACAGGAAAACACAAACAAACTCAAAATAAGGCACGACGACCTGGTGAAGTAACATTTTTTAACGTTTTCTGCTGGTGGTGTGTCTCCGTATTTTTTAATGAAAAAAAATGTGCCTGGCCTCAAAAAAGGTTGGAAAACACTGCTTTAAACGCATTCAATTGCATTCTGCAAGTATACTTTATAATATATTTACACTATTTGACTAAAGGAAAATGAGGCACATCAAGAGGAGGCCGTTCTCTCTGTTAAGATAAAACTCCTCCAATTCGAATGAGTCATGTGCTACCCTTATTTGTTTTTTTTGCTGTGCAATTTCCCGACTCGGTCTTGATTCCCGCAAAAGTGCTGGCAAGCAGAAACGGCCGACAGACACAGCAAATCATGTCGGAGCTCAGGCAGGCTGCAAATATGCCTGAACGTTTTACAATCAATCTCCCTAAAACAAAACAAATATTTTATTTCATTTAAGCATTTAGTTTTAACCAGAAGTAGCCTAATTATTTCAAAAGTAGAAAACAGACAATCCTAACATCCAAGGAGCAAACACCACAAAACAATACCACTTCCTATAAGCTCCGAGGTTCTTCGACAATTTACTTAGCTAATGCATGACTTTGCACTCGCGGCATGTAAACGACTATCTGCTAAATTCCGACCAGCACGGACCCATTAAACGAACAATTCAATAAAAACACAGGTGGTCCTCACCTAGGTCTATGTCACAGGGGTCAAACTCATTATTTTATCTGGCCCGCGAACACCTGGAAATGATATGTGTCAATAAAGTACCGAATTTTTCGGAGTATAAGTCGCACCGGAGTATAAGTCGCACCTGCCGAAAATGCATAATAAAGAAGGAAAAAAACATATATAAGTCGCACTGGAGCCCGGAAAAACTATGAAAAAAAACTGCGACTTATAGTCCGAAAAATACAGGTATGTAATATTTTCTCACTAAATGTAATGGATTTTTTCATTTTCACAGAAAAAATATATGTACTGCTTGCTTAAACTTTAATAGTATCCATTATTGCAGCAAATACAGTATATTATCTTACTTTCCAAACATTTTTTGTCTAAATAAAAATACTGATAACACTTTAGTATGGGGAACACATATTCACCATTAATTAGTTGCTTATTAACATATTGGCTCTTAATTAGTCATTATTACGTACTTATTAATGCCTTATTCTGCATGGCCTTATTATTCAACCAGTAAGCCATTAACTAAGAGTCTTCCCTCAATAACCTCAGAATTATTGCTTATTATTAACCCTAACCCGAACCCTTATATGTTCCCCTCGTGTCCAAATAACTCTAAATTAAGTCTTTGTTACTTTAATAGGCAACTAATTAATGGTGAATATGTTCCCCATACTAAAGTGTTACCAACATACTTATCTTTACAGCAAACCACCCATCAAATTAATAAAAATTACAATAAAGTTGACGGTGTTATTTACAGCATATTACTGTAAATTGCAAAACAACTATGTTAAAATTCTGTTGACTGAGCTGCCATATTTTTAGTGACATGCGCCAAGTGAACGGCGAGTCGGGTATAAAGCGGGTGTGTGATTAGTGGTGGCAGCAGGTGGAAACACAAAAAAAAATGTCAGCTCAGTCAGCTCAAATCTTGTTTTTAATGGTGTATTACTGTAAATGGAAAAACGATACATATGTTTTTACGGTGGAAAAAATGGCAGCTAAGTTGCCAGAATAATTAAAAGAATTAATAACTTGTACTGTTTTTCCATTAACTTAGACTTAGACTTAGACTTAGTTTTTATTGTCATTCAAATTTGAACTTTACAGCACAGATAAGAACAAAATGTTACATAAGCTCATGGTAGTGCAGGATAAAAAAGCAATAAGGTGCATATATAAATAAATAAATATATATATATATAAATAATATATAAATATATATATATATATATATATATATATATATATATATATATATATATATATAAAATAAATAAATATATATAAATATATATAAATAAATAAATAAATAAATAAATAGATTACTGTACAGATAAATATATTGCACTTTTTCACATGCATCCACGTTTATGGATGTATGTTATATTGTCTTTCTTATTCCAGCGAGTTAATCCATTTTTAATGTATTTATTTTTTATTTATTTATTCAATTATTAACATATTAACATTAAATTGAATAGTACAATTCTGGCAACAAATCTGCCAGCTTTTTCTGTGGAAACCCCCCCAAAAAAACAGTGGTATAGTTTTTCTATTAACAATATAATGTTGTTAAAATCAATGTAAATTTAATAGTACAATTCTGGCAATTAAGCTGACATTTTTTTCTGTGAAAACCCCCCCAAAAAACAGTGGTACTGTTTTCCATTTAACGTAAACCCCCCCCCCCCCCCCCCCCCAAAAAAAACACTATTTTACAGTAACATTTTCTGAATGTAAAGTTTTTACTGTAAAATCGACAGTCTACTTAATGATGAAATCCAGAGGCAAATTCATACATTATTCGCTCTTACAAGCGGCCCTCTGATGGCAGCCATAACTGCCATGTGGCCCTCAATGAAAACCAGTTGGACCTCCCTGGTCTATGTGGTCGTTGTTTTTTATGACAGCATAAACAATAAAACTTCATTAGCACAGGTGTTACGTTCCGGTCGCATTGTAGCGGCAGTCGTGTTCCCAGGATGCAAAAGCTAAGTTAAGTTAAAGTTAAAGTCCCAATGTGTCCGTTCTCCCTTTTCTGTCTACACACTGTGTCTGCTTGTAAGTACTCTGTGATTGTGCGCTGCCGAACATGCTCGTCTGCTCGTAAACCAGCAATGACACGACATGACGGATCGGTACTTTTCAGAGGCGGTATAGTACCAAATATGATTCATTAGTACCGCGGTACTATACTAATACCGGTATGCCGTACAACCCTAGTACTAACAGTGGCCAACTTCTTTTTTACAGTGAAAATAAATACTGTTAAAGGCCTACTGAAATGCGATTTTCTTATTTAAACAGGGATAGCAGGTCCATTCTATGTGTCATACTTGATCATTTCGCGATATTGCCATATTTTTGCTGAAAGGATTTAGTAGAGAACATCGATGATAAAGTTCGCAACTTTTGGTCACTGATAAAAAAGCCTTGCCTGTACCGGAAGTAGCAGACGAGTAGCGTGACGTCACAGGTTGTGGAGCTCCTCACATCTGCACATTGTTTACAATCATGGCCACCAGCAGCGAGAGCGATTCGGACCGAGAAAGCGTCGATTTCCCAATTAATTTGAGTGAGGATGAAAGATTTGTGGATGAGGAAAGTGAGAGTGAAGGACTAGAGGGCAGTGGGAGCGATTCAGATAGGGAAGATGCTGTGAGAGGCGGGTGGGACCTGATATTCAGCTGGGAATGACTAAAACAGTAAATAAACACAAGACATATACAGTATATACTCTATTAGCCACAACACAACCAGGCTGATATTTAATGTGCCACAAATTAATCCCGCATAACAAACACCTCCCCCCTTCCGTCCAAATAACCCGCCAATACAACTCAAACACCTGCACAACACACTCAATCCCACAGCCCAAAGTACCGTTCACCTCCCCAAAGTTCATACAGCACATATATTTCCCCAAAGTCCCCAAAGTTACGTACGTGACATGCACATAGCGGCACGCACGTATGGGCAAGCGATCAAATGTTTGGAAGCCGCAGCTGCATGCGTACTCACGGTACCGTGTCCGCGCATCCAACTCAAAGTCCTCCTGGTAAGAGTCTCTGTTGTCCCAGTTCTCCACAGGCCAATGGTAAAGCTTGACTGTCATCTTCCGGGAATGTAAACAATGAAACACCGGCTGTGTTATCCGGCACAACAGTCAAGTTAAAGTTAAAGTCCCAACGATTGTCACACAACACTAGGTGTGGTGAAATTTGTCCTCTGCATTTGACCCATCCCCTTGTTCACCCCCTGGGAGGTGAGGGGAGCAGGGGTGTCAAGGGGTGCATTCTACGGCGTGGGTGCGTTATCCGGCACAACACCTGCCGCAATACACCGCTTCCCACCTACAGCTTTCTTCTTTGCTGTCTCCATTGTTCATTGAACAAATTGCAAAAGATTCACCAACACAGATGTCCAGAATACCGTGGAATTTTGCTATGAAAACAGACGACTTAATAGCTGGCCACCATGTTGTCCCAAAATGTCCTCTACAATCCGTGACGTCACGCGCTGACGTCATCATACCGAGACGTTTTCAGCAGGATATTTCGCGCAAATTTTAAAATTGCACTTTAGTAAGCTAACCCGTGTTGCAATGTTAATATTTCATCATTGATATATAAACTATCAGACTGCGTGGTCGGTAGTAGTGGGTTTCAGTAGGCCTTTAAATGTCACTTAAAAAAAAAGACCTTTACACTTAAAAGTTTCATGACAGTGACAATTCAAAATTATCATTTATTTTTCCTCCAGGGGGAAACTGTTTTCAAAATGAAGAAAAATGGAGGATGCCCAGCGTCCCAGACTAGATTTGGTCAAACTTTAGAGGTTCTACTGTACAATTGGCTATTTGTTTTGGTGTGAATGAGAGTGACAGTAGTATCAACACCGCACAAAATGGGCTGCCTGATCTGCCACGAGACATTATTCTCTTCTCATCGGTCAAAAGAAAAAAGAGCCAAGCTTGTTAAGCCTGTTGTGTTGGCTGCACATGGCCTGAATGGGGACAGCAACAAAATGTTCATCAAATACTGATGGGAGGTTAAATGCTCTTTGCAAGATAGACATCCAATCTTTTTATTAAGCAGAGCAAACACAACCTGGTGAAAATATTCAAAAGCGCACTACTAAGTGCTGAAGCTAAAAAACACAGCTACGTTGACACCATCAATGACATCACTCGTCACTAAGCAACAGGCCCCGCCTTTTACACTGTTCTCTTATATTAAACATCTCTCAAATGCCTATGCCAGATATTCAATATATATATTTTTTTAATAATAAGTAACACATAATAGATTTTCCCTAATAATTAATTACATTTATTGAAACGTAACTCCGTTAGAAATTAAATTATTTTTTTTGTAAAGTAACGAGTAACTATAATTAATTACATTTTTTTAAATGATTTTTAAGTATCAAGGCTAAAAAAATCAGAACTTCGGAAGGTGCCATAGCCTGAAAGTAGTCTATTGGCATTTGATTGTCTTTTCTTTTGTTGAGCCCTACAAAGTGTTTGTATTGTAAGTATTGCACACACCAGCTGTTTGATTGCAACGTGCATCTTAATTGTATTTTTGATTGCCAAATTTGGGGATGCAAAAAGTTAGTGTTCAAAAACAAGAAAACAAATAAAAAAAATATGGGTATTTTATTTGAACTAAGCAAAATTATCTGCCAATAGAAGAAGAAAATTTGGCTTGTCAAGACTTTCAAAAACAAGTAAAATTAGCTAACCTCAATGGACCCAAAAATACCTTAAAATAAGTACATTCTCACTAATAACAAGTGCACTTTTCTCGGTAGAAAAAAAAATTAGACCTTTTTGCTCAATATGTTGAAAAATATTTTTAAATTACGTAAATGCTAGTGCCATTATCTTGACATAATGATATGCGCCGGCATTACATTTCTTGAAACCAGCAAACTTATACTAACAACTAGTTTATTGTTTTTAATGGCAACAAGGCAACCACTTGTTACTCTCGGGGTCTACTCGCCGTTCAGGCAAATCATATGGTCTAAAAATGCATCTTTCCATCGACAACATGACATCGTCGTAATTCAAATTGTAATTTTGAAGAATTTATCTGAATGTGCATGAACTATCTCTGTTCAAAATTGTTTGAAATGTCACATGTTAAATGTTTAAATATTAACAGTCAGTTTACTCTACTGTGCCAACTGTACTACTATATGAGTACGTATTTTCTATTGTTTCATTGAAAAGAAAACAGCAAAGTCCATTTGGCTGTCATCTGTTTTAATTATGAGACACAATTTTGTCAAAATCATGATTTTTTTTTTCATGCTTGAAATAAGAAATTATTACTTTAAAAAAGGAGTTTCATACTTGTGAGTGTTGATGACACAGCTTTGCAACAGTTGATATTCTAGTTTCAAGCATGTTTTACTCAATATAAATCATAAAATCTCAGCAACAAGCTGCAATATCCATCCATCCATCCATTTTCTACCGCTTATTCCCTTTGGGGTCGCGGGGGGCGCTGGAGCCTATCTCAGCTACAATCGGGCGGAAGGCGGGGTACACCCTGGACAAGTCGCCACCTCATCACAGGGCCAACACAGATAGACAGACAACATTCACACTCACATCCACACACTAGGGCCAATTTAGTGTTGCCAATCAACTTATCCCCAGGTGCATGTCTTTGGAAGTGGGAGGAAGCCGGAGTACCCGGAGGGAACCCACGCAGTCACGGCGAGAACATGCAAACTCCACACAGAAAGATCCCGAGCCTGGGATTGAACCCAAGACTACTCAGGACCTTCGTATTGTGAGGCAGATGCACTAACCCCTCTGCCACCGTGAAGCCCAGCTGCAATATCTTACTGAGATAATTTAGGACCAAAACCCTCAAAACGAGTAAAACACTAACATAAAATCTGCTTAATGAGAAGAATTATCTTATCAGACAGAAAATAAGCAAATATCACCCTTATTTGAGATATTTAATCTTACTTAGATTTCAATTTTTGCAGTCCATCCATCCATCCATCCATCTTCTTCCGCTTATCCGAGGTCGGGTCGCGGGGGCAGCAGCTTAAGCAGGGAAGCCCAGACTTCCCTCTCCCCAGCCACTTCGTCCAGCTCTTCCTGTGGGACCCCGAGGCGTTCCCAGGCCAGCCGGGAGACATAGTCTTCCCAACGTGTCCTGGGTCTTCCCCGCGGCCTCCTACCGGTGGGACGTGCCCTAAACCCCTCCCTAGGGAGGCGTTCGGGTGGCATCCTGACCAGATGCCCGAACCACCTCATCTGGCTCCTCTCGATGTGGAGGAGCAGCGGCTTTACTTTGAGCTCCTCCCGGATGGCAGAGCTTCTCACCCTATCTCTAAGGGAGAGCTCCGCCACCCGGCGGAGGAAACTCATTTCGGCCGCTTGTACCCGTGATCTTGTCCTTTCGGTCATAACCCAAAGCTCATGACCATAGGTGAGGATGGGAACGTAGATCGACCGGTAAATTGAGAGCTTTGCCTTCCGGCTCAGCTCCTTCTTCACCACAACGGATCGATACAGCGTCCGCATTACTGAAGACGCCGCACCGATCCGCCTGTCGATCTCACGATCCACTCTTCCCCCACTCGTGAACAAGACTCCTAGGTACTTGAACTCCTCCACCTGGGGCAGGGTCTCCTCCCCAACCCGGAGATGGCACTCCACCCTTTTCCGGGCGAGAACCATGGACTCGGACTTGGAGGTGCTGATTCTCATCCCAGTCGCTTCACACTCAGCTGCGAACCAATCCAGTGAGAGCTGAAGATCCTGGCCAGATGAAGCCATCAGGACCACATCATCTGCAGAAAGCAGAGACCTAATCCTGCAGCCACCAAACCAGATCCCCTCAACGCCTTGACTGCGCCTAGAAATTATGTCCATAAAAGTTATGAACAGAATCGGTGACAAAGGGCAGCCTTGGCGGAGTCCAACCCTCACTGGAAACGTGTCCGACTTACTACCGGCAATTTTTGCAGTGTAACATGTATATGTCAGATTCAATGTGAATTAGCGTCGAGCTAGCTTTAATTTTTCAGGTTACAAGCCTCACTTTTGAGCACTTTCTATCAGGCACGGTCGCCTTGTTGGCATGGAAATTTGCCAACATACCTAGAGGCACAAAAAAGTGCATGAGCCAGTGCAACCCAGGTATCATACACTTGGTAAAGTTCAACATTTTGTGAATGGGAACTTGATACCTACAAAATTACCCAGGTTTGATTTTCCCGCTTCTCCTGTATTGGCAATCATTGATTGATTGATTGAAACTTTTATTAGTAGATTGCACAGTACAGTACATATTCCGTACAATTGACCACTAAATCAGAAATATACAAAAATGAATTGCAAAGTAAACACATCAGCTTTCACACTGCACTGTCAATCAATTCATCATGTTGCCTTAGCCACTCCTTTACAGCGTGTGAAGATAGTTAAAAGCATGAAGAAACTGAAACTCTAGAAGTTTTGTGGAGGATAGATGTTCCTTCTTTTTCATTATTTTCCTTCCCTGGTTTTATTTCTTTACACTTTACACTCTCTTGGTTGCTTTGTTGGGTCTGCTCCTGTCTCAGTATGTGTATATATATATTCACTGAACATGTTAACAGAAATATGAATTCAATAATATGTTTCTGAGTTTGTCATCAGCAGTTTTGTGGAACTGTTCCCAGGGTTCGTACACCTTTTCCATGGCTCAAATTCAAGCACTTTTTAAGGACTTTCAAGACCAATTTTCCAGTACTCTTCAAAAGACGAAAACCAGTGTGAATCAATCCATAGCCTTGTTGTTTGAGGTCACCATTGATTGATTGATTGAGACTTTTATTAGTAGGTTGCACAGTGAAGTACATATTCCGTACAATTGACCACTAAATGGTAACACCCCAATAAGTTTTTGAACTTGTTTAAGTCGGGGGCAACGTAAATCAATTCATGGTCCTAATATATACTATCAGCATAATACAGTCATTACACAAGTTAATCATCAGAGTATATACATTGAATTATTTACATTATTTACAAACCTGGGGGTGGGATGGTTTGGTTGATATCACCACTTCAGTCATCAACAATTGCATCGTCAAAGAAATGGACATTGAAACAGTGTAGGTCTGACTTGGTATGATATGGACAGCGAGCAGTGAACATAGTGAGTTCAGAAAGCATAGGAACAAGTATATACATTTGATTATTTACAATCCGGGGAGGTGGGATGTGGTGGGGAGAGGGAGTTAGTCAAGTGTTGAAGTTGCCTGGAGATGTTATTTTAGTGCGGTTTTCGAAGGAGGATAGAGATGTACTTTCTTTTACACCTGTTTGGAGTGCATTCTATATTGACGTGGCATAGAAGGAGAATGAGTTAAGACCTTTGTTAGATCGGAATCTGGGTTTAACGTGGTTTGTGGAGCTCCCCCTGGTGTTGTGGTTATGGCGGTCATTAAGGAATTTCTTACATTACAATTTAAAGATTAGTTGACCCTCGGTCCCTGACAAATCAGGATTTGTCCATGCATAACGCTATATAATCCAAGCATGTTGGCCAAGAGGAGAAGAATGCACAATTACTGTGTACTCAACTTGAGCTGTATGAAAGGGTATGGTATTTTATTATAGTGCCACGCTGGGATCCAATCAGTGGAGGGCTGTGCGTTTCCCACCTCGGCCTTCAGCGATGTCCGACTCCGATGATTACCTCTCAAAATACCGTAATTTAGGTCACCACATGACCAGTGCTGGAGAAATACTATACAGAAACACATTTACGCACTACTGGGGATTGAACAGTGTACAAAACGGGTTATTTTCCGGCGCATTTAAAAATCAGTGGCAAGTGGTACCCCTCGTCGTCGGCTGATTCGAGTGGAAATGGCGAGCACTTCCCCCATTTGATCTGCCAGAACAGCCGAGCTAGCCTCACGAAATGTATTTTCTCTTCTTGAAAATAGCGTTGCAAACATATTGTAGCGTTTAGTGGGTCAAACCCCGGCCGAGTCATACCAAAGACTATAAAAATGGGACCCATTACCTCCCTGCCTGGCACTCAGCATCAAGGGTTGGAATTGGGGGTTAAATCACCAAAAATGATTCCGGGGCGCGGCAACTGCTGCTGCTCACTGCTCCCCTCACCCCCCAAGGGGTGAACAAGGGTGATGGGTCAAATGCAGAGGACACATTTCACCACACCTGGTGTGTGTGTGACAATCATTGGTACTTAATACTGGTCTTTAGTTAAAGAGGTCAAGATAAGATTTCACTCTGTCTGATCATTGCCATTTTTAATGATCCTGTTAATTTTAAACACACACACACGTGAATGAAGGGCATACTTGGTCAACATCCATAAATGTCAGGGGTGACTGTTACGTTCCTCTGCGCATGAGCACTTTCAGCAAGTCGGCCAGGTCAGTAAGGAGTGCAAATGTGTGGAACTCAGTACCTGAGGAGGTTAAACTGGTCACAACTTACAAGGCTTTTACACATTTAAAAAAAAATCCAATCCAATCCACTTTATTTATATAGCACATTTAAACAACAAAAATGTTTCCAAAGTGCTGCACAACAATATTAAAAAAAACAACAATATTAAAAACAATATTCAAATATTATCCTTAGCTCCACCAATGACTGTATAAAAACAAAAAATAAATAAATATAAAAACAATATAAAAACAATATAAAAATAAATATGATGTATATTTCAAAGCCCTAAAATGTGGCTTTTCAACGCACCAAAAGATGAGCCTGTTTTGATGCTAAGATAAATGTTGTGATGTTGTATTTTTTATTTTTTTTTTAATCATATTGTGTATGTATTGTGTGCTTTTTTTTCTTCTTTTTTTTCTCTTAAATTGTGATTTTACTGTTTTTTTTACATCATGGCCAGGGGACTACATATGGAAACGAGCCTTCTTTAATTCTGGCTTTTTTAACCATGTGTAGTCATGTGTTTTATGAAATCGCATTGTCCCCTTTGAAATAAACTACCGTATTTTCCGCACTATAAGGCGCACCTAAAAACCTCCAATTTTCTCAAAAGCTGACAGTGCGTCTTATAATCCGGCGCGCCTTATATATGGACCAATATTGGGGCGGCATGGCGTAGTGGGTAGAGCAACCGTGCCAGAAACCTGAGGGTTGCAGGTTCGCTCCCCGCCTCTTACCATCCAAAAATCGCTGCCGTTGTGTCCTTGGGCGGGACACTTCACCCTTTGCCCCCGGTGCCACTCACACCGGTGAATTGTATGATGAATGATAGGTGGTGGTCTTCCGTCAGTCTACCCCAGGGCAGCTGTGGCTATGAAAGTAGCTTGCCACCACCAGGTGTGAATGATTGATGGGTTCTACATGTAAAGCGACTTTGGGTACTTAGAAAAGCGCTATATAAATCCCAGTTATTATTATTATTATTATTAATATTGAGCCACAACAGGTCTCGCAACTACGGGATGCATAACGTAACCCCAGCTTCTACTGTAGCATCTATTCTATGCGCCTTATAATGCGGTGCGCCTTATAATGCGGTGCGCCTTATATATGGACCAATATTGAGCCACAACAGGTCTCGCAACTACGGGATGCATAACGTAACCCCAGCCTCTACTGTAGCGTCTATTCTATGCACCCTATAATGTGGTGCGCCTTATAATGCGGTGCGCCTTATATATGGACCAATATTGAGCCACAACAGGTCTCACAACTACGGGATGCATAACGTAACCCCAGCTTCTACTGTAGCATCTATTCTATGCGCCTTATAATGCGGTGCCCCTTATAATGCGGTGCGCCTTATATATGGACCAATATTGAGCCACAACAGGTCTCGCAACTACGGGATGCATAACGTAACCCCAGCCTCTACTGTAGCGTCTATTCTATGCACCCTATAATGTGGTGCGCCTTATAATGCGGTGCGCCTTATATATGGACCAATATTGAGCCACAACAGGTCTCGCAACTACGGGATGCATAACGTAACCCCAGCCTCTACTGTAGCGTCTATTCTATGCGCCTTATAATGCTGTGCACCTTATATATGACCAACGTTTTAAAATAGGCCATTCATTGAAGGTGCGCCTTGTAATCCGGTGCGCCTTATAGTGCGGAAAATACGGTAATCTAATCTAATGTCACACTAAGGGTGGCCGTATAAACAACTGCAACACTATCATAAACATGTGCCATATAGTGAAACCACACCAAACAACAATGACAAACACATTTCGGGAGAATATTTGCACCACAACACAACATAAACACAACAGAACAAATTTCCAGAATTCCCTGCAGCACTAACTCTTCCGGGACGCTACAATATATCTGCCACCAAATCAATATTTTGTTCTCCTTCTCTGCTAGCCCGGTCTGGCTAAGGCGCAACACTTCCTACTAAATTGAAACTTGTGATTGGATACTCACTTTGGAATGACAAGTGAGTATCCAATCACAGTCTCGTCAACATCAGGCTACTTGGATAGGCTACTGTCAACAACTTGTGATCTTATAGGCTATCGCAACTGTCTATCAACTGTATGTGTTCTCAAATTCATCCGCCAACGGTCCCGATGAGTATCTATCTATCTATCTATCTATCTATCTATCTATCTATCTATCTATCTATCTATCCAATCACAGGACGCGGAAATGTCACTGTGGGGAGGCGTGGCCGGCAGACCAACAGCGAGGCGGGGCACGCCGGGGCCGACCCCGAGATGGCGGCGAGGAGGCGTGGCCGGCGGGGCGCGCCGGGATCGTTGCCGTAATAAACATCAGGTGCGTGGATCGCCCGGCTGCGCACATTTGTGTAATCCCCTCCCAGTGTGTAAAAGGGCGGCAACTGAGAACGACGGGGAAGAAGGAGCTGGAGAGACGCGAGCACATGCAGCGCAAAGTCAACAGAGAGCGAGGGACAGACGACGACAAGGGTGGCTGAAAAGCGACCGGAAGAGCGAGCAGTGAAGAAGGAAGGAGCTGAAAAGCGACCCGACCTGAGACTGAGTTTGATTGAAAAATAAACAAAGTCAACACTGCTTGCAGTCATGTCAGTCCTTGGTGGTCCATGGAACCCCTACAGCGAGAGACTGTCACAGTCACGTTCAAAGTGAGGCCACCTGGAAAGCCTTACTGACAACAACTCGTGATCTGATTGGTTATCGCAACTGTCTATCAACTGTATGTGCCCGATCGCTTACAGTGCATGGACGCCCGCATTGTTGATTCTGAAGGCCTCGGGCAGATTTGGTACAGCATGGCAACATAAGATAGCTGAATTCTGATTGGATACAAACTAAAACTAAAAACAACATGAGCATAATATGACATGAAGAGAATATGAATAATTTTAGATATTTAAGGAAAGTAAATAAAAAAAAAAAAAATTATATTTATAGGGGAATGTTATCACCAGACCTATGTAAGCGTGAATATATACCTTGATGTTGCAGAAAAAAGACCATATATTTTTTTAACCGATTTCCGAACTCTAAATGGGTGAATTTTGGCGAAATAAACGCCTTTCTAATATTCGCTCTCGGAGCGATGACGTCACAATGTGACGTCGCATCGGGAAGCAATCCGCCATTTACTCAAACAGCGAGTCAAATCAGCTCTGTTATTTTCCGTTTTTTTCGACTGTTTTCCGTACCTCGTCGGTGTGTTGTCGGAGGGTGTAACAACACGAACAGGGACGGATTCAAGTTGCACCAGTGGCCCAAAGATGCGAAAGTGGCAAGTATTTGGACGTTTGTTCCGCACACTTTACCGACGAAAGCTATGCTACGACAGAGATGGCAAGAATGTGTGGATATCCTGCGACACTCAAAGCAGATGCATTTCCAACGATAAAGTCAAAGAAATATGCCGCCAGACCCCCATTGAATCTGCCGGAGTGTGTGAGCTATTCGGGGACAAAGAACCTCGCTAGCACGGCAAGCAATGGCGGCAGTTTATTCCTGCAGACGAGCGAGCTAAACCCCCCTGGATGTCTTGGCTCACACCGTCCCGAAGATGATCAAGAGAAGAATATCGACCCTAGCTTCCATGGCCTGCTGACATGAGGGTATGTCTACAGAATATATTAATTAATGAAAACTGGGCTGTCTGCACTCTCAAAGTGCATGTTGTTGCCAAATGTATTTCATATGCTGTAAACCTAGTTCATAGTTGTTAGTTTCCTTTAATGCCAAACAAACACATACCAATCGTTGGTTAGAAGGCGATCGCCGAATTCGTCCTCGCTTTCTCCCGTGTCGCTGGCTGTCGTGTCGTTTTCGTCGGTTTCGCTTGCATACGGTTCAAACCGATATGGCTCAATAGCTTCAGTTTCTTCTTCAATTTCGTTTTCGCTACCTGCCTCCACACTACAACCATCCGTTTCAATACATTCGTAATCTGTTGAATCGCTTAAGCCGCTGAAATCCGAGTCGGAATCCGAGCTAATGTCGCTATAGCTTGCTGTTCTGTCCGCCATGTTTGTTTGTGTTGGCTTCACTATGTGACGTCACAGGAAAATGGATGGGTGGTTAAAATCAGGCACTTTGAAGCTTTTTTTAGGGATATTGCGTGATGGGTAAAATTTTGAAAAAAAACTTCGAAAAATAATAAGCCACTGGGAACTGATTTTTAATGGTTTTAACAATTGTGAAATTGTGATAATGTTCCCCTTTAATTATGATCATGATTTCTGGTTATTTTAGGCCAGCAGAGAACGGCACACCACTGAAACCAATATATCTTTAAAAGCCCTTCAAATTAACACGATATTGCCATTTTGATGTACATTTTAACATAGTTTTTTAGCAAAGTAAAAACAGTGCCCCTGACACCAGTTGAAATACAGTACAAGCACGTCTATATATAGTAGTCTTTGGCCGCCATGCAGAAGATGCAAATGAATTGAGTGCGAATGTGCCGAGCCATTATAAGATACATCAAGGAGTTCTTACCACTCCATATATGAAAAATAATCTCCATACAGCAGCAAAATCGCTTCTTTTTTATTATTGAACATTGACTGCTTGATATTGAGTGCTATGTTTTCTCTTCCAATTTAGACTTTTCTCTCTCAATGTTATTCAGCACCTCGGTATCTTTAATGGCAGACGGTATATACGCCGTCCTGTTTCGCGTCCTCTTCCATTCTATACGACCGTGTGCCCTCAAAAACCTTGTCAGCAATGTTAAGTCCACCTGTCTAGTTACCATCCATCTCCCCGCGGATCTTCCTGCTCCTGCTTTTCGAAATGACCTTTAATGTCTGAAAGTGAAGCATACCTGTTCATCACGACATTGTGTAGACAGGTTTGTAGTTTTAAATGTTTCTATTGTACGCCTCCTTTAAAATCTAAGATATTTGCAATAATACCAGGAATTAAGAACGTTAGGACCCGATGAATGAGTATGTAAGTAAAAGAGGAGTAATGTTCATACGTTCTAAATATTCAGCGTTTAAACATTAACAGTTAATATTGTAAATCTCACATTCTTTTTTTTCATGTACATTCTGGGTGTCTTATTGCATTGTGTTTTGTAAGTGGTCTTTTAAGATTTTATTTTTAGCCTTCTATCAGACATTGAGTTTTTGTAATATTACAGCTAAATTATAGGTAACTATATATATATATATATATATATATATATATATATATATATACAAACCCCGTTTCCATATGAGTTGGGAAATTGTGTTAGATGTAAATAAAAATGGAATACAATGATTTGCAAACCTTTTCAACCCATATTCAATTGAATGCACTACAAAGACAAAATATTTGATGTTCAAACTCATAAACTTTTTTTTTGCAAATAATAATTAACTTAGAATTTCATGGCCGCAATACGTGCCAAAGTAGTTGGGAAAGGGCATGTTCACCACTGTGTTACATCACCTTTTCTTTTAACAACACTCAATAAACGATTGGGAATTGAGGAAACTAATTGTTGAAGCTTTGAAAGTGGAATTCATTCCCATTCTTGTTTTATGTAGAGCTTCAGTCGTCCAACAGTCCGGGGTCTCCGCTGTCGTATTTTACGCTTCATAATGCGCCACACATTTTCGATGGGAGACAGGTCTGGACTGCAGGTGAGCCAGGAAAGTACACACACTATTTTTTTACGAAGCCCAGCTGTTGTAACACGTGCTGAATGTGGCTTGGCATTGTCTTGCTGAAATAAGCAGGGGCGTCCATGAAAAAGACGGCGCTTAGATGGCAGCATATGTTGTTCCAAAACCTGTATGTACCTTTCAGCATTAATGGTGCCTTCACAGATGTGTAAGTTACCCATGCTTTTGGCACTAATACACCCTCATACCATCACAGATGCTGGCTTTTGAACTTTGCGTCGATAACAGTCTGGATGGTTCGCTTCCCCTTTGGTCCGGATGACACGATGTCGAATATTTCCAAAAACAATTTGAAATGTGGACTCGTCAGACCACAGAACACTTTTCCACTTTGCATCAGTCCATCTTAGATGATCTCGGGCCAAGAGAAGCCGTGCGGTGTTTCTGGATGTTGTTGATAAATGGCTTTCGCTTTGCATAGTAGAGCTTTAACTTGCACTTACAGATGTAGCCACCAACTGTATTTAGTGACAGTGGTTTTCTGAAGTGTTCCTGAGCCCATGTGGTGATATCCTTTAGAGATTGATGTCGGTTTTTGATACAGTGCCGTCTGAGGGATCGAAGGTGACGGTCATTCAACGTTGGTTTCCGGCCATGCCGCTTACGTGGAGTGATTTCTCCAGATTCTCTGAACCTTTTGATGATATTATGGACCGTAGATGTTGAAATCCCAAAATTTTTTGCAATTGTACTTTGAGAAACGTTGTTCTTAAACTGTTTGACTATTTGCTCACGCAATTGTGGACAAAGGGGTGCACCTCGCCCCATCCTTTCATGTGAAAGACTGAGCATTTTTTGGGAAGCTGTTTTTATACCCAATCATGGCACCCACCTGTTCCCAATTAGCCTGCACACCTGTGGGATGTTCCAAAAAAGTGTTTGATGAGCATTCCTCAACTTTATCAGTATTTATTGCCACCTTTCCCAACTTCTTTGTCACGTGTTGCTGGCATCAAATTCTGAAGTTAATGATTATTTGCAAAAAAAAAATGTTTATCAGTTTGAACATCAAATAAATGATAAATGATAAATGAGTTATACTTGTATAGCGCTTTTCTACCTTCAAGGTACTCAAAGCGCTTTGACAGTATTACCACATTTACCCATTCACACACTGATGGCGGGAGCTGCCATGCAAGGCGCTAACCAGTAGCCATCAGGAGCAAGGGGTGAAGTGTCTTGCCCAAGGACACAACGGACGTGACTAGGATGGTAGAAGGTGGGGATTGAACCCCAGTAACCAGCAACCCTCCGATTGCTCCGATTGCTGGCATGGCCACTCTACCAACTTCGCCACGCCATGTTGTCTTTGTAGCATGAATATGGGTTGAAAATGATTTGCAAATCATTGTATTCCGTTTATATTTCCCAACTCATATGGAAACAGGGTTTGTATATATATATATATATATATATATATATATATATATATATGTCTTATGAAGGTTATCCAAAAAATAGTGCTCGATACCGTAGTAGAGCGCAATATATGTATGTGTGGGAAAAAAAATCACAAGACTATTTCATCTCTACAGGCCTGTTTCATGAGGGGGGGTTTCCCTCAATCATCAGGAGATTTTAATGGGAGCATTCACATACCATGGTTTATATAGGGCACAGATGATGTCGTTTCGTTTTCTGTTCTTTTTTGGCTGGTTTCCTGGCGTGGGTTCATAGGTGAGGGTGAAATTGTATCCGCTTTCATCAAGGGCTTTTTGGTACGGGGGGGTTGCTTGGTCAAATTCAGCTTTGCTAGATGACAGCATCGATAGCCTTTTATTAATTCCGGTAGGTATTCTTTTCGTGGTGGTACCTACCGGAAAGAATACCTACCGGAATTAATAAAAGGCTATCGATTATCGATTAATTCCGGTAGGTATTCTTTTCGTGGTGGTACCTACCGGAAAGAATACCTACCGGAAATAATAAAAGGCTATCGATGCTGTCATCTAGCAAAGCTGAATTTGACCAAGCAACCCCCCCGTACCAAAAAGCCCTTGATGAAAGCGGATACAATTTCACCCTCACCTATGAACCCACGCCAGGAAACCAGCCAAAAAAGAACAGAAAACGAAACGACATCATCTGGTACAACCCCCCATACAGCAAAAACGTCTCAACTAACATTGGACACAAATTCCTCAATCTGATTGACAAACACTTTCCCAAAGACAACACCCTAAGAAAAGTATTCAACAAGAACAACATTAAATTGAGCTACAGCTGTATGAACAATATACGACAAATCATCTCAAACCACAACAAAACAATTGCAAATGAGCCGTCGGCCCCCGGACAGAGCGACTCCAAAACCAACAAAGGCTGTAACTGTCGAAAGAAACCTGATTGCCCTCTCAACGGGGGGTGCTTACAAACATCAGTTGTCTACCAATCTAAGGTAATACGCAAGGACATTAACACATCCGACACATATGTAGGATTAACCGAGGGAGAATTCAAAACCCGATGGAACAATCACAAGGCTTCTTTCAGGAACCAAAACCTGCGGAATACCACAGAACTCAGCAAACACATTTGGGACCTCAAAGACAATAATGTTGAATATTCAATAACATGGCAAATTCTTGCATCCAGCACACCTTACAATAGTGGTAATAAAAGATGCAACCTATGCTTGAAAGAGAAACTGCTTATTATTTACCGTCCAGACCTGTCATCCCTCAACAAGCGCAGCGAAATTGTAACAGCATGCCGCCACAGACGGAAACACCTCCTAGGTAACACATGAGCCAATCACCACGCCCCTACGCCAGCCTGTACCCACCCACTCTGTGCCCTATATAAACCATGGTATGTGAATGCTCCCATTAAAATCTCCTGATGATTGAGGGAACCCCCCCCTCATGAAACAGGCCTGTAGAGATGAAATAGTCTTGTGATTTTTTTCCCACACATACATATATATATATATATATATATATATATATATATACACATATACATTTATATATACATACATACATGTATATATATATATATATATATATATATATATATATATATATATATATATAAATATATATATATATATATATATACATATATATATTTATATATATATATATATATATATATATACATATATATATATATATATATTTATATATTTATATATACACACACATATACATATATATATATATATATATATATATATATATATATATATATATATATATACATACATATACATATACATACATATACACACACATATATATATATATATATATATATATATATATATATATATATATATATATATATATATATATATATATATATATATATATATATATACATATAAGCTTGTGATCCTTTGGCAAGTGCTTGTCTTCTAGTGTGAGGAATTTGTGTCCGATGTTGGTATATATAAGGTTATACCAGAGGATGTTATTGCATTGTCGGTTTTTTTGTTTGTTACCTGTGATAGGTTCGTACTGCAGGGTGTAGTTGTATCCAATTTCCTATAGAGCTTTCTGGTATGGAGATGCGGTGCGGTCAAAGGATGCTTTGTCGGATGATAGTAAAGAAAGGTGTTTGTTGATGCCGGCGGGAATGTTCTTTGTTGTGATAGGCGAGTGCTTGCTTTCGTAGCGGACGTATTGCAGCGGTGTTTTGTATTGGGCTGGTAGGTGTCCTGGTTAAGGTTGAATGTGACGTCCAGGAAGTCGATTATCCTCTTGTTTGCATCTATAGTAATGCGTAGTCCATTGTTACTAACGGTGCGGCACATTTCTTTCTTGATGTCCTCTGTGTCTCTAGGTGTGGCGTTTGTGACTGCTCGTCCACCATCTCGATAAAGTACAGTGTTTACGGTGAAGTGCTGGAGCTGTGAGAGAAGGAAGCTTCTTACGAGCTTGCAAATTTCCGCACCATCGAAGCTTTCCATCGTTACGTCAAATGTTGAGGCCCCTTTCTTTTGCCAGTGCTGGTTCTTGTGGATTAGTATGGCATTTTTAGCATAGATTATTATGTTTATTTCATTGGCGGTGATATTATCATGGGTGGCGGGAAAGCTGAACGATTTGTTGAGGTCTTGGTTGAACGAGAGGTATAAATCTTTGATGTTGAAACAGTAAGCTGAAGTTGGAGTGTTTGTTGTGTTGATTGATTGATTGAGACATAATACAGTCATCACACAAGATAATCATCAGGGTGTATACATTGAATTATTTACATTATTTACAATTTGGGGTGTGGAGGGGGGGGGGTTAGGTATGGTTGTTATCATCAGTCATCAACAATTGAGAACAGAGAAATGGATATTGAAACAGTGTAGGTCTGACTTGGTAGGATATGTACAGCAAGTAGTGGACATAGAGAGAGAGAGAGAGATCAGAAGGCATAAGAAAAATATCTGCATTTGATTGTTTACATTTGATTATTAACAACAATCCGGGGAGGGTGTTAGTATAGGGTTGAAGTTGCCTGGTGGTGTACTTTTATTGCGGTTTTGAAGGAGGATAGAGATGCCCTTTCTTTTATACCTGTTAGGAGCGCATTCCAAATTGATGTGGCATAGAAAGAGAATGAGTTAAGACCTTTGTTAGATCGGAATCTGGGTTTTAGGTGGTTAGTAGAGCTCCCCCTGGTGTTGTGGTTATGGCGGTCATTTACGTTAAGGAAGTAGTTTGACATGTACTTCGGTATCAGGGAGGTGTAGCGGATTTTATAGACTAGGCTCAGTGCAAGTTGTTTTACTCTGTCCTCCACCCTGAGCCAGCCCACTTTGGAGAAGTGGGTAGGAGTGAGGTGGGATCTGGGGTGGAGGTCTAGAAATAATCCGACTAGCTTGTTCTGGGATGTTTGGACTCTAGATTTGAGGGTTTTGGAGGTGCTAGGGTACCAGGAGGTGCATGCGTAATCGAAAAAGGGTTGAACGAGATTTCCCGCCAGAATCTTCATGGTGCTTTTGTTGACCAGAGAAGAGATTCTGCAGAGAAATCTCGTTCGTTGGTTGACCTTTTTGATTACCTTGGTTGGCATTTTATCACAGGAAAGATTAGCCTCTAGAATGGAACCTAGGTAGGTGACCTCAAACCAGTTAGTTACGAATGAAGTGTTTTTCCATTGGTTAAAGTTGCATTCACGTATGATGTTACTGTTGATGCGGTCAAGGATCTTTTTGTTTACTTTTTTTGCTTACTCAGCAATGTCTATCATGGTGGCTCACAGAGTCTAAATAATTGCGGAGGTCTGGTATATAGTCGGCAGTTGTAAACACATATTGAAGGGGTTAAACTCGTCGAACAATGTGGGATTTTGGGAATTATTTGTCTTCAGAAAGTAAAGTAATTGTACAAAATATATTTATCGTTTGTAAGGCAGCACAGACACTGACCAAAATCTTGAACTCTTAACTACTTTAGATTTTCTTTTCCCGACTTGAGCACTACAAACGCAGAGAACTGAAAGGCCAGTAGTCTCATGCACTGGAGAAGAACATCAAACTATTTCTAATGTTGATTACTTCACCTTTTCAGTGGAGCAGCCAAGCAGACAATATGGTCAAATAGTGCTGCAAACAATCAGGATCACTGTCCCGGCCTATCTACGTCTCCGAATCAGATAGTGACTCATGCAATGTCTTCGGAATTACATTTAAATTCAAACAGTCAAAACAAATCCAAACAACTGCAGCACGATGAAGTGGAGTGACTTCACTTCACAGGACATCGAATTGATCGCAACTGGACTGTTCAGGTTGTCTTAGTAATTGCCTCGCATCTGAACAGGCTTGGTCTGTTCATTCTCAAAGACAAGATAGGACAGCTTTATACTTCAGACTACACTAGAGCTTTCCGATGTAGCTGAGAGTACAATGCCCTTGTTGGATGAGAATATTCACAGTCACTTCACTATCAGTGCATTTGGCATGTGTTTAACCCTGTAAGACCCCTTGTTGTAAAATTACAATGTTACCTTTAACCATCCTAAAAAACAATATGTTATATATATATATATATTTACCACATTTACATAGTCATTGGGTCCTATTGTTCAGTCTCACAAAGCTATTGGATTGTACATTTGTTTATAAGTCACGCCTTCTGGCCATGAACTCACACAACCTCTCAAGGTTTCCTTCAATCAATCAATCAATGTTTATTTATATAGCCCTAAATCACAAGTGTCTCAAAGGGCTGCACAAGCCACAACGACATCCTCGGTACAGAGCCCACATAAGGGCAAGGAAAAACTCACCCCAGTGGGACGTCGATGTGAATGACTATGAGAAACCTTGGAGAGGACCGCATATGTGGGTAACCCTTCGAACAACATCTATTAATTTCATTGGACTGGATTCATCAGATTCAAGTAAGTAAAATGTCTTTTATATATTTTTTGGTTGTTATTACAATGTCTAGAGCAGTGGTTCTCAACCTTTTTTCAGTGATGTACCCCCTGTGAATTTGTTTTTAATTCAAGTACCCCCTAATCAGAGCAAAGCATTTTTGGTTGAAAAAAAGAGATAACGAAGTAAAATACAGCACTATGTCATCAGTTTCTGATTTATTAAATTGTATAACAGTGCAAAACATTGCTCATGTGTAGTGGTCTTTCTTGAACTATTTGAAAAAAAAGATTTGTATTTATATTTATAAAGGATTTTTGAATTGTTGCTATTTTTAGAATATTAAAAAAAAAAATCTCACGTACTCCTTGGCATACCTTCAAGTACCCCCAGGGGTACGCGTACCCCCATTTGAGAATCACTGGTCTACAGCATGTACATATGTAGTTATTGTGGAACAGATGCATCAAATTTCATTTAGAGCTTGTTATATAATTGTTGCAATTATACAACACTGGGTGAATGCGGTAGTCAAAATAGCTGGCTTGTTACAGTGGGCTCAAACAGGTTGTATTCCCTCCACTACATCACTGCCTGAAGTATTTTCTCTATATATGGATAGTATACATTCTACCCTTTTGTTGTGTTCTGGTGACTGATTTAAAAGTTTTATCTCTAAAAAAATGTAGTTAATTGATCAGCCTGACCTAAAATTCCATGACTTTGTCCACGAAGAAGATATCAACAGACAATTCAGTTCTGGGGAAAGGAATGTTCCTGAATGTGTGGATGTAATGAGGGTATTCATGTTTTCCTTTTAGTATGATAATTACAGCCATTAACCCATTTACATTTACATTGATGGAATTTGGACACTTTTGTCCAAAGCGACTTACCAGGCAGACACTATTGTCTACCCCAGTGATTCTTAACCTTGTTGGAGGAACCGAACCCTACCAGTTTCATATGTGCATTCACCGAACCTTTCTTTACTGATAAATAAAACATTTTTTTTTTCAAATTCAAGACAAAGTTATGTTTTTTTTACTGGTGCACAAAATGAACCGTGCATGAACATCACCTTGTTCAAAGAACAAAACCAACACAGTGCATGAACTCACAACAAATTACACACCTGCAAATCAGATGGAAAATTAGAGGGAACATTGTTTGGGGGTATCCATAGTACACCGATAGGGAAAAGTTTTTATTTACAAGATGAATCGGGTGTGTCTTGACCTCCGCGGCGGAGGCTCCACCGAACCCCTGAGGCTGACTCACCGAACCCCTAGGGTTCGATCGAACCCAGGTTTAGAACCACTGGTCTACCCTAAGCACTTGGTCCACCACCTGTTGCTGATGTGATGCCACGCAACAGATCCCAATCCCCCCTAAACAACATGACAGTATCTGAGACGGAAAAGAAAGACAAACTATGGAAACTCATTGTCATGAAAAGAAAAAAAAAGATTATTGATATTAAAAAAGATATTGTTTCATATTTTTTATATTTGTAATAGATGACTTCATAAAAATATATCTAATGTGTGATTATTATTAATGGTGTATACCGTTATGGGGATAAGTAAGCAATCAACCCTGCAAATGAACCCTTAGTTGTTCAGACAACGTGAGTACAAATACAGAAATGATGCTCTCATCTTTTTAGGTTTTTCTATATTTGGGTCTAACAGGGTTAACAGTAAACAAACATCTCCAAAACGACCCAGAGTTCACCCTGACATATCCTGAGTCTTTGGCCGCAGTCATTTGTCTAAAGGGGCCATTATACTGAAGCTTAGTCACTCAGTCCGTTTCCAAGCACTAAATTAGTGTGATTTTTCATATAAGCCGGTTCCTTAAATTTTCACATGTTTTTGTGACGACTCACCTCTGTCACAATTTCTGACACAGTTGATGTGTCTAGTCGATAAGTGGCTGCCACATTTTACTCGGAGCAGCACGCAGATGGTACTACTTCCTGGGACCTCTCCCCTACCTTATTTCTTGTGGCATTTAAAATCTGTAGATACCACCAACCATAGTTTTAGTTCAGTCCTTTGCAAAGCTCCACGTCCTCCTAGTCCAGGGGTCGGCAACCCGCGGCTCCGGAGCCGCATGCGGCTCTTTGATCACTCTGATGCGGCTCAGCAGCTTACTTGCTGACCCCCCTGATTTTCCCGGGAGACTTCCGGATTTCAGTGCCTCTCGCAGAAAACTCCCGGGATTAATATTCTCCGATTTTCAACCTTGCAGTTATAATAAGGGTGTGCCATGATGGTACGGCATTTAGAGCCCTCTACAATCTGTATTAACAGCGTGCCAGCCCAACCTTTTGCTATGCAGTAAGCATCTTCTGCTTGCTCATGTACGTGACAGCAACGCATACTTGGTCAACAGCCACACAGGTTACACTGACGGTGACCATATAAAACAACTTTAACACTCTTGCTAATAATGCACCACACTTTGAACCAAAACCAAACAAGAATGACAAACACATTTTGGGAGAACATCTGCACCTTAACACAACATAAACACAACAGGACAAATACCCAGAATCCCATGCAGCCCTGACTCTTCCGGGCTACATTATTCTACCACCAAACCCCGCCCCCTCTCTGCGTCGGTTGAGGTGGGCGGGGTTTGGTAGCGGGGGTGTATAATGTAGCCCGGAAGAGTTAGGGCTGCATGGGATTCTGGGTATTTGTCCTGTTGTGTTTATGTTGTGTTACGGTGCAGATGCTCTCCCGAAATGTGTTTGTCATTCTTGTTTGGTGTGGGTTCACAGTGTGGCGCATTATTAGTATGAGTGTTAAAGTTTTGTTTTTTTATACCGCCACCGTCAGTGTAACCTGTGTGGTTGTTGACCAAGTATGCCTTGCTGTCACCTACATGGGTAAGTGGAAGCACCATACAACGTGTGGCTGATCTGGCACGATGGTTGTAGTGGGTGCTTTATGCTGTACCATCACGGCACGCATGACGCTGACAAGCACCATTCATATAAAACCCGCGTGCCGCACCAGCATTCAAATTCCATATTAATGTATGGGCAGCGTGTCTGAGACCCCTGGTTTATACATAGCACAAAGCAAAAAAAAAACTTATTTTGCAGTGTTACTTCATTTTAAATTTCAAAACATTTTTGTGGCTCCCATTGTTTTCTTTAATTTGTGAATCTGGTCAAAATGGCTCTTTGACTGGTAAAGGTTGCCGACCCCTGTCCTAGTCAGTGTGGGCGCCATGACAGAAAGGAGAGGACGCAAGGAAAAAAAAAAGCTCTGATCTCGTTACCAGGATTTTGTATAACAGTGGAGCTTTCCTGACCCCTGACTACAGGTTTTAGGTGTTTCTGATCACACGACGTGATGTCTAAGAGAGGTTGACACAGGTCTGACCAGCGCAAGGTGCGATATTTGTTGAAAGAAACAAGTCCAAAGTGCCTTTCAGTTGGCTGAAACACAAAAACTCGATCTGTGGCCCAAAACGTTCACACTCACAAATCGAGATTCAGGAATCTGATAACCCAAATATGACAATGTTGGTGCAAAAAAATGCAATTCGATATTACATGTCTACAATCAAACATAGAAAGTCTAAAAGCACAGAATGATGGAATGAGAACATATTTTTGTTGCTATAAGGAAGTTTAAAGATTCTAAGAGAGGACACCAGAGCAATGAGATAGGAGTTGAAGGTCCTGTAAGAGGAGAACGCAGCATTGTGCCAAGAGTTGAATGCCAAGCAACAAAATAACACCAATCTGGAGAATACAAAGGAGACGGATCAGTATACACAACTGAATGACATCATTGCAGTGCTGCGCAACACTCCCAGATCCTACGCCTTTGCAGTTGACAACAGAATAGCAAAGTGTAAACATTGCACATGGTTTATGGGAAATGTAATATTTTACAGGAAACTGCAACGCAGAGGTGTGAGCGATGCTCGGCTTACTGTGGACATTTCGCCCAGATTCTGTCTGTGGGCACTTAGGCCCTGTCTACATTAAGCCGGATACCTCCTTAAACAAATAATTATTTAGCCTAAGCCCTCTGTCAGCCACACTAAATTATCGTTTAAGGTCCTCCTCCTTAGATCATTTTTTACACGGGTAAGTGCGTCGTGTAATTCTTGAATCTCCGGCTTTGTATGGACTCATCGACCGTTTACAAACTGAGTTCGGAGAGGAAGTGACGCCAAAAAGACCGCGCCCCACACAGGAAGTGACGTCAGAAAGAACGCGCCACAGCCAGCTTCATAACAACCTGTTAGGTAAACACTAGAAATATGGAGGCAAGTCATCCAGACATGGAATTCACACATGAATACCTTAAACGAAAGTGATTGCAGCTATTTGGGATACAACACTTCTCAGACGGCAAGAGAATTTTCGAATGTCCAGGTCAGCTGTGATTCTACTTACCGAAAAACTTTCTCCATTTGTCAAAGGAGAGACTACGAGAATTCGGGCTCCCGTGGATGTGATATAAAAGGTAGCGTGTGCTTTGTATTACCTGCCCATCAAGGGAAGACTACAAAAAACATCGAATCCATTTGGACTGGCTAAGCTGACTGTGTCAGTTATTGTCCGCCATGTATGTCGAGGACTCAACGTATAGGTCCAGAGTATATAAAGTCACCAAAAACGAATGGACAATGAAGGTGAAGGCAAAAGAGTGAGTGTCCTGACCAGATATCTAGATCCCTAGATTGATTGATGTAAAATGTTATTTATCACATTGTTTATTTCCACGTGTCCAATAAAGATTTGATTAATTTATGATGGCTCAGGTGTGATTCACTACAATAGGGCCCCACAGCACACTGGATTCCAGTTAATTGAAATACCACAACACTGGATATTGTTCAGATAAGTTACATTTAATTTAAGAAGTTGCCCACAAATTGTACTAGGTCGCATTGCGCCGGCGGACGGAGGAGGAGAGGGGGTCTCAAACGACCATTGTGTGTGTGTGGACAAGGATAAGGTCAGGTGGGATTTACCCTGGGTAACCTTAGTGTAGAAGGGGCCTTAGAAGAAAAAAACATTTTAGGACAAGAACACATCTTTCCCATGTCTGTGCGTACTAAATAGTGGAAAAACTGCTAGAACAAGGCAATAGAGGTCATCTTTTCCGCCTATGAAGCTTTCTAAAAAATGTGGTAAGACACAAGCCAATACATTTTGGGTACCGTCTGAATTCACAATTTTCTTAAAGGATTATTTCATATTTAATGCGCTCTCCAAGTGTTCTTATATAAGTTTTCTTTAGTGCATGTAGACATACTCACTAAAGCCTGGGATATACTCCCGCGTCACGTAGCTTGCGTAAACGACGCCTTCCTAAAAAATTCAATGCGATTATCTTGTGTGATGACTGTATTATGATGATAGTATATATCTGATATTATACATCTGTATCATGAATCAATTTAAGTGGACCCCGACTTAAACAAGTTGAAAAACTTATTGGGGTGTTACCATTTAGTGGTCAATTGTACGGAATATGTACTTCACTGTGCAACCTACTAATAAAAGTCTCAATCAATCAATCAATCAATCAATTCCTGCCCCTTCCCCTGCGTACCCTCCTGCAGAATCCTTGCTTGGCCTCAGCAAAGACGCGCACCGCAGAGCTGCGATTGGTCAGCTTTTGCAGAGGGTCACCGCGCACAGAAGAAATGCCGTTGTGCTTGAAATGCACAAATTACTGTATGATAAAGCAACACTGATTGAACATTTGCATGCAAACTGATATTGTGGACTCAACATCTCGGTCCGCCCTAAAAATAATTATTGTGTTGTTGTGTTGTTGTTGTATCCAGAGGAAGTCACATAAACTGTGACACTCTTTTAAACTTTTATTGCAAATATTGTGGCAACAACAGGTTCAATTCTGACACATATTTTTTCTTGTGCTCACACGTCTCTTTCTGTCACACGCAACACTTCTAAGTGTATGTCAATCACCTTTTAGGCTGTGTTTACGAACATGAGAGCTCTGAACACCAATAACACACCATGAATATAGACATTAAGACTAGCAGGTCATTACAACAGTAATGTACAATTTAACAAATGTGTTTATTTTCTACTACATAGCTCTCTCTTGTCCCATGTCCCGAATGGCCAAATAGTGTTGCAAATTTGCCCGTCCACTGCCACGACCCGTTTAGGGGTTGAACAGTTTATCTTTACGAATGTTTTTCCTTTGGTTTATGAGTAAATCATCCATTAAAAGTAACCTGATCATTCTGAATGATTCATTTCAGAGCCAACAAAGGTGTCAATTAGAGATGTCCGATAATATCGGCCGATAAATGCGTTAAAATGTAATATCGGAAATTATCGGTATTATCGTTTTTTTATTTATATATATATATTTTTTTTAATTAAATCAACATAAAAAACACAAGATACACTTACAATTAGTGCACCAACCCAAAAAACCTTCCTCCTCCATTTACACTCATTCACACTCATTCACACAAAAGGGTTGTTTCTTTCTGTTATTAATATTCTGGTTCCTACATTATATATCAATATATATCAGTACAGTTTGCAAGGGATACAGTCCGTAAGCACACATGATTGTGCGTGCTGCTGGTCCACTAATAGTACTAACCTTTAAAAGTTAATTTTACAAATTTTCATTAATTACTAGTTTCAATGTAACTGTTTTTATATTGTTTTACTTTCTTTTTTATTCAGGAAAATGTTTTTAATGTATTTATTTATCTTATTTTATTTTATTAATTTTTTTTTAAAAGTACCTTATCTTCACCATACCTGGTTGTCCAAATTAGGCATAATAATGTGTTAATTCCACGACTGTATATATCGGTTGATATCGGTATGGGTAATTAAAGAGTTGGACAATATCGGAATATGGGATATCGGCTAAAAGCCATTCTTGGACATCCCTAGTGTCAATGTTGTGGTTGTCATCACTCTTCACAAGAAGGTAAACAACAGCTGTGATTGCTCCTCCAGGAGACAGTGCACCCTTAGGCTATGTCGACACTAAGCCGGATAACCCCTTAAATGAATAATTGTTTAGCCTAAGCCCCGTTTCAGACACACTAACCTATCGTTTAAGGTGCCCCTCATTGGATTTTTTTTTACATGGGTAAGTGCGCCGTGTATTTTTTGAATCTCCGGCTCTTAGCTTTGTATGGACTCATTGATCGTTTACAAACTGAGTTCAGAGAGAAAGTGACGTCAGAAAGAACGCGCCACAGCCAGCTACATAATAAAGCGGTTTCGTAGCTCGGACCTAACCACTGGAAATATGGAGGCGAGTCATCCAGACATGCCTGTGTTTCTCCTTCCGTTTGTACAGACGCTTGTGGAAATCACACATAAATACCTTGAGAGAAAGCGATTGCAGCTATTTCAGATACAGCACTTCTCAGACGGCAAGAGAACTTTCAAGTGTTGAGGTCAGCTGTGATTCTACTTACCAAAAAACTTTGTCCTGACCAGATATCCCTAGATTGATTGATATAAAATGTTCGTTATGTCACGGTTTGGTTGCAGCTTGCTGCGAGGTTTGTTCTCCCAGGATGCAAACATACTATTCCCTACGGGTAAAAACATGATTTCCTTCTCAAAACTCAAAAAGGTACATTAACGGAAAACAAGGCGAAAGCACAACGCGCTGATCGCACTTAGAGTTAAAGTAAATACTTAGCATAGACTATGGACATAGAGAACTTATGAATCTGTGGCATGAAATAAACACGACTTACGTAGTCCAGACATGAGACGAACAATGACGCCAGGACGACTGACTGGCAAAGGCAGGCTTAAATAATGTCTCTAGATTGGAAACAGGTGCGCGTCCCGAACACCAGAAAATTATAAGTCGCCATGGTAACTAAAACAAACAAGGGTGCGCAAAAACAGGAACTATGGAGTCTCAAACTAACAGAACATAACAAAAACATGATCCGGACCACGGATCATGACACGTTATCACATTGTTTACTTCCACGTGCCCAATAAAGATTTGATTAATTTATGATGTCTCAGGTGTGATTCACTACAATAGGGCCCGACAGCACAATGGATTCCACTTAATTAAAATACCACAACACTGGATATTGTTTAGATAAGTTACATTTAATTTAAGAACTTGCACACAAAGCAACACTGGAGGCAACTATGACGTGCGCATTTTCAGCGCATGCGTACTAGGTCGCGTTGCGCCGGTGGACAGAGTGGGGAGGGGGTCTTAAACGGTGGCATTGTTGTGTGTGTGGACACGGATAAGGTTAGGTGGGATTTACCCTGGATAACCTTATCCCGCTTAGTGTAAACAGGGCCTTAGTGTCTTGGAAGATAATTGCAATTTACAAGTCAGCCCCCATGGAGGAGCAATACACCAACCAAGACGTCGTCAGAGGGGATGCAAGCTACGTGAGGCAAGAGTATATACCAGCCTTAAGTCTCAATCCTGTTGAATTTCCTTGGGCGGGGCTGAGTGCATGATTTACGATTCTCCTACAAAACCTAGGGGCAGTGTTTTCCTATGAAGCAACATCCCGATCGCTCTTAAAACTGGAACTAATCAATTTGGAACATCAGTCACTGTTATTGTTTGTTTTTTTGTATATGTGTTTCAATTAAAGGGAAGCGGCCTTTTTTGGCGGATTTTTTCCCATTATTAACAATCCTTATGTAAGACGAGAACACATATGTTTTTCTTTTTTTTAAAGGGGAACATTATCACAATTTCAGAATTGTTAAAACCATTAAAAATCAGTTCCCAGTGGCTTATTATATTTTTCGAAGTTTTTTTTCAAAATTTTACCCATCACGCAATATCCCTAAAAAAAGCCTTAAAGTGCCTGATTGTAGCCACCCATCCATTTTCCTGTGACGTCACATAGTGAAGCCAACACAAACAAACATGGCGGAAAGAACAGCAAGCTATAGCGACATTAGCTCGGATTCAGACTCGGATTTCAGCGGCTTAAGCGATTCAACAGATTACGCATGTATTGAAACGGATGGTTGTAGTGTGGAGGCAGGTAGCGAAAACGAAATTGAAGAAGAAACTGAAGCTATTGAGCCATATCGGTTGGAACCGTATGCAAGCGAAACCGACGAAAACGACACGACAGCCAGCGACACGGGAGAAAGCGAGGACAAATTCGGCGATCGCCTTCTAACCAACGATTGGTATGTGTTTGTTTGGCATTAAAGGAAACTAACAACTATGAACTAGGTTTACAGCATATGAAATACATTTGGCAACAACATGTACTTTGAGAGTGCAGACAGCCCAGTTTTCATCAATTAATATATTCTGTAGACATACCCTCATGTCAGCAGGCCAGGGAAGCTAGGGTCGATATTCTTCTCTTGATCATCTTCGGGACGGTGTGAGCCAAGACATCCAGGGGGGTTTAGCTCGCTCGTCTGAGGGAACAAACTGCCGCCATTGCTTGCCGTGCTAGCGAGGTCCTTTGTCCCTGAATTGCTCACACACTCCGGCAGATTCAATGGGGGTCTGGCGGCAGATTACTTTGACTTTATCGTTGGAAATGCATCTGCTTTGAGTGTCGCAGGATATCCACACATTCTTGCCATCTCTGTCGTAGCATAGCTTTCGTCGGTAAAGTGTGCGGAACAAACTTTCGCATCTTTGGGCCATTGGTGCAACTTGAATCTGTCCCTGTTCGTGTTGTTACACCCTCCGACAACACACCGACGAGGCTTGATGTCTCCAAGGTACGGAAAACAGTCGAAAAAACGGAAAATAACAGAGCTGATTTGACTCAGTGTTTGAGAAAATGGCGGATTGCTTCCCGATGCGACGCCACGTTGTGACGTCATCGCTCCGAGAGCGAATATTAGAAAGGCGTTTATTTCGCCAAAATTTACCCATTTAGAATTCGGAAATCGGTTAAAAAAATATATGGTCTTTTTTCTGCAACATCAAGGTATATATTGACGCTTACATAGGTCTGGTGATAATGTTCCCCTTTAAATGCACCCTAACTGGTAAATGTATTTTCGCAAAAGTCCGCTTACAATTCTATATACATGCTGTAAGTATGTATGTCATGTAGTAGTGTTTTCCCGATACCAATATTTTGGTACCGATACTAAAATCATTTCAATACTTTTGATACTTTATGGTACTTATCGATACTTTTCTAAATAAAGGTGACCACAAAAAATGTCATTATTGGCTTTATTTTAACAAAAAATCTTACGGTACATTAAAAATATGTTTTTAATTGCAAGTTTGTCCTTAAATAAAATAGTGAACATACAAGACAACTTGTCTTTTAGTAGTAAGTAAACAAACAAAGGGTCCTTATCATTATCTACTTGTTAATTTACTGTTAATATCTGTTTACTTTCTCTTTTAACATGTTCTATCTACACTTCTGTTAAAATGTAATAATCACTTATTCTTCTGTTGTTTGATACTTTACATTAGTTTTGGATGATACCACACATTTGGGTATCAATCCGATACCAAGTAGTTACAGGATCATACATTGGTCATATTCAAAGTCCTCATGGGGTTGGGGGTGGTGGTGTTGGGTGTACCAGTACTTTTCAGAGGCGGTATAGTACCAAATATGATTCATTAGTATCGCGGTACTATACTAATACCGGTATACCGTACAACCCTATAATGTACTAACAGGCACATTTATAATAACACCTATATCTACGTATTTTGGTTATTTTACGCATACGTCAAGGCATTGATTTCACAAACGCATCACAACGTTCGCTGTTCCCTTCAACAATGACGACAACGGCTAATCATGGCACAATTCATGAGACAAAAAACGTGATTAAACGTTACTTACTGTACAATGTCTGCTCTCATTTGGATGACGACTGATCGGATGTTCATATATTCCCACTTTGATGAAGAATGACACATAATCCCGTTAAAGAAAAGTGTACCAGCTTCTCGGTATATGTCCACATCCTTGTACTATCCAGGTAAAAGACATGATTTATTATCTGGAATTAATTTTCACCAACTCAGAGGCAAAAAATCAGCTCATCAACTCATGATTCCAATACAGAAGCATAAGGTAGTTACCTCTCTTGATCAATGTGCCGCTAAAAATAGGTATTTAATAACAATATTGCTAAAACTTGGTTAATATTCAGGTCACAATATTTAAATGCAATATTGTTGTTGTTGTTAGAAGGTATTATGGTAGGAATAGACGCAATGACGTCGTGACTCCTATAACCTCCATTGTAAGGAGACATGTATTTCCGTTCATTTACCTGTTAGAATACATTAAACAAATGAAAAACGGATGTGTTCTTGTCTCTCTTAAGGATTGTGAATGATAGGCACTAGGGTTGTACGGTATACCGGTATTAGTATAGTACCGTGATACTAATGAATCATATTCGGTACTATACCGCCTCTAAAAAGTACCGGTCCCCCACCCGTCATCGTCGTCACAAATTGTGGCTTAATAACTTAAGATACAGGTGATGTTATAACACTGAAACGTTATTCGCTGTCAGCAGTGTTGTAACTACTTCTAAATTACTAAACTTGGTCTCCATGGAGACAGGTCAAGTACATTTATTTCAAGTATCATCCCTGTAGTACGAGTGACAGTTATACATACTACACACTGCAACACACCGGTGTCATGATATTTGATGTGTTAAGGCTGGTTTAAAGTTGACAACGTCAAGACAAGATTTCTCTATGTCCAATTATTACCCATTAAGACGATCATCTTAACTTTAAACACAATACACACAAGCGAATGAATGCATACTTTGTCAACAGCCATACATGTCACACTAAGGGTGGCAGTATGAACAACGCCAATACTGTCATAAACAGGTGCCATATAGTAAAAACCGCGCTAAACAACAATGACAGACACATTTAGGGAGAATATTTACACCGCAACACAACATAAACACTACAGAACAAATTCCCAGAATTTCCTGCAAACGCCATTGGTGGATCTACACCTAACATCCACTGTAATGATACCACATACAATAGCGTATCTAGTCGATACTACTATGTTTACATCAATATTTTTTAGCATCACAAAATCTTCTTTTTTTAAATTTATTTTATTCATATTATGTTTATAAACTCAGGAAATATGTCCATGGACACATGAGGACTTTGAAATCGATTCCCCAACGACTTGGTATCGGATCGATACCCACATTTGTGGTATCATCCAAAACTAATGTAAAGCATCCAAACAACAGAAGAATAAGTGATTATTACGTTATAACTGAAGTGTAAACAGAACATGTTAAAAGAGAAAATAAGCAGATATTAACAGTAAATGAACAAGTAGATTAATAATTAATTTTCTACCACTTGTCCTTAATAATTTTGACAAAATAATAGAATGATAAAAGACACAATATGTTACTGCATATGTCAGCGGACCAATTAGGAGCCTTTGTTTGCTTACTTACTAATAAAAGACAAGTTGTATTGTATTTTCACTATTTTATTTAAGGACAAACTTGCAATAAGAAACATATGTTTAATGTACCGTAAGATTTTTTTGTTAAAATACATTTTTTGTGGTCCCCTTTATTTAAAAATGTACCGAAATGTACCGGAATACATTTTGGTACCGGTACCAAAATATTGGTATCGGGACAACTTATAGGCACCAAAAATTGCAATTCCCCTTTAAATAGAAAAAAGCAACATATAGGAATTCGGTAACACTTTAGTATGGGGAACATATGAACCATTAATTAGTTGCTTATTAACACAGGGTTAGGGTTAGGGTTAGGGTCAGGGTTGGGGTTTGGGAAGACTTAGTTAATGGCTTACCGGTTGTATAATAAGGCCATGCAGAATAAGTCATTATCAAGTACCGTATTTTTCGGACTATAAATCACAGTTTTTTTCATAGTTTGGCCAGGGGTGCGACTTATACTCAGGAGCGACTTATGTGTGAAATTATTAATTATTCCCGTAAAATATCAAATAATATTATTTAGCTCATTCACGTAAGAGACTAGACGTATAAGATTTCATGGGATTTAGCGATTAGGAGTGACAGATTGTTTGGTAAACGTATAGCATGTTCTATATGTTATAGTTATTTGAATGACTCTTACCATAATATGTTACGTTAACATACCAGGCACGTTCTCAGTTGGTTATTTATGCCTCATATAACGTACACTTATTCAGCCTGTTGTTCACTATTCTTTATTTATTTTAAATTGCCTTTCAAATGTCTATTCTTGGTGTTGGGTTATATCAAATAAATCTCCCCCAAACAATGCGACTTATACTCCAGTGCGACTTATATATGTTTTTTTCCTTCTTTATTATGCATTTTCGGCCGGTGCGACTTATACTCCGGAGCGACTTATACTCCGAAAAATACGGTACTTAATAAGTACTTAAAGGCCTACTGAAACCCACCACTACCGACCACGCAGTCTGATAGTTTATATATCAATGATGAAATCTTAACAATGCAACACATGCCAATATGGCCGGGTTAGCTTACTAAAGTGCAATTTTAAATTTGGCGCGAAATTTCCTGCTGAAAACGTCTCGGTATGATGACGCCTGCGCGTGACGTCACGGATTGTAGAGGACATTTTGGGACAGCATGGTGGCCAGCTATTAAGTCGTCTGTTTTCATCGCAAAATTCCACAGTATTCTGGACATCTGTGTTGGTGAATCTTTTGCAATTTGTTCAATGAACAATGGAGACAGCAAAGAAGAAAGCTGTAGGTGGGAAGCAGGGTATTGCGGCAGGTGTTGTGCCGGATAACGCGCCCCCGCCGTAGAATGCACCCCTTGACTGTTGTGCCGGATAACACAGCCGGTGTTTCATTGTTTACATTCCCGGAAGATGACAGTCAAGCTTCACCATTGGCCTGTGGAGAACTGGGACAACAGAGACTCTTACCAGGAGGACTTTGAGTTGGATACGCAGACACGGTACCGTGAGTACGCATGCAGCTGCGGCTTCCAAACATTTGATCGCTTACCTGTACGTGCATGCCGCTATGTGCATGTCACGTACGTAACTTTGGGGACTTTGGGGAAATATATGTGCTGAATGAACTTTGGGGAGGTGAACAGTACTTTGGGCTGTGGGATTGAGTGTGTTGTGCAGGTGTTTGAGTTGTATTGGCGGGTTATATGGACGGGAGGGGGGAGGTGTTTGTTATGCGGGATTAATTTGTGGCATATTAAATATAAGCCTGGCTGTGTTGTGGCTAATAGACTTGTGTTTATTTACTGTTTTAGTCATTCCCAGCTGAATATCAGGTCCCACCCGCCTCTCACAGCATCGTCCCTATCTGAATCGCTCCCACTGCCCTCTAGTCCTTCACTCTCACTTTCCTCATCCACAAATCTTTCATCCTCGCTCAAATTAATGGGGAAATCGTCGCTTTCTCGGTCCGAATCGCTCTCGCTGCTGGTGGCCATGATTGTAAACAATGTGCAGATGTGAGGAGCTCCACAACCTGTGACGTCACACGCTACTCGTCTGCTACTTCCGGTACAGGCAAGGCTTTTTTTTATCAGCGACCAAAAGTTGCGAACTTTATCGTCGATGTTCTCTACTAAATCCTTTCAGCAAAATATCGCGAAATGATCAAGTATGACACATAGAATGGACCTGCTATCCCCGTTTGGATAAGAAAATCGCATTTCAGTAGGCCTTTAATAATGACTAATTAACAGCCAATATGTTACTAATTTGCATGTTAATAAGCAACTAATTAATGGTTCATATGTTCCCCATACTAAAGCGCTACCAGGAATTCATGTACTAAAAAAAAAGGTCTCGTTACAACTCTGCGGTCTGCATTTCAGTTTACGTGAGGTTGGATTTTTTTTTTTTTCCCCAGGGTGTGCATATCAAGCCCTGCGGGACCGTTTGGAGGGGAGACAACGTCGCTTACACCAGCGCCGTGACACGGTTGCATAATGGAACCTCAACTGAAGCCTCACATCGTCATTTATTTGACCTGCACGGTTCAACTGAGCCAACCTGACTTTGATTGCTCCTCCTAAGGAATAATTCTGGCCACAGCCATTGAGCAGCGGCCAGTCCACGCCAGCCACTTATCTGCAGAACGCCTCCGCTGTCTCGTCTTTTACACCCATTTTACTTTTATTATCAGCGTGAGGCTCTTTGCTCAGCACACTCACGCGTATCTTTTCTTAATTGAAACCGACGTACGCGCGCTCGCTTGGCAACATGAATGAAAATGTCACAATCTGCCTGACGGCGAGCTGGTTACGCCTTCCACTCTCCAGGAAGAAAGTGCAACACTCATCAATGAGAGTGCCATTAGTTTAAAACTTGATAAGCATGTCCCTACCATTAAGTAGTTCTCAGGAGTAAAAATCCTTAAGTTTTTTTTTTTTTTTTTTTTTTTACTTTGTTTAGGCAATGAGTCCTGTCCCTGGGGTAATGTGCACTTCTGGTGCCCATTGAATATCAATGAAGGGGATTAGCATGGATGAAAAGCAATTGTGAGGAACCTTAAACACGACACTCCGGCACACAACAGCTGCTGTTTAACACAGCTGGCAAAAGTTGATAAGAGATATTTTGTACTTCAAAGTCCTTGCAGAACTTTAATGAAAAAAAAAAAAAAAAAAAAAAAAAAAAATCTAAAATTTGCAGCGTGAGATGAAAACTGCCCAAAGACGATTTATTTTGAAATGACAATTATTTTTGATATTTGTTTTCTGCGCCGTCGTCGGGGAAAAACAAACTGGAGGCAAAATGTCACGCGACGTCTCTTGGGAACCGTTTTACTTAAGGAAATAATGGACCCGAGCCTTTAATTAAATTTGTCCTAAAAGTCTACTTTTGAGATTGATGTCTTAAACAAATGCCTGGGAATAACACGATAACAGTGGTACTTGTATGACTTAATGGAGGAGTAATGCACTTAAAGGGCCCCTTGAGGCGGACAGCATTGGCACTTATTTGTCATACCTCATCATCATCATTTCTTTTTATTCCTTTCATGAAAATGCATGTATACAAGCCATATACAGTTGACACTTTCATTGTTTTTTTTTGTTTCTTATACATTTCCAAGATCAGAAAGGAGCAGATGGAAGAATACTATTCTTATATGTATCTGCCCCCTTTTTAAGACAAATTATTTTAGATGACTTTATCACTGTTCCCTCCACCAACACCCCAACTCCAGCATACTTTTAATTTTCGTTTAAGCATTTTCAAAATGACACGTCCAATCAAAATCAAAAATCGGTTTGACATAATTCCAGTTGTCTCTTTTTGTAAGTCTTTTTAAATTCAAAGTTATTCTTGCAAGTTTTTAAGTAAGCCTGAAATCATGTCCACGGATGCAATTCCTCTTTAAATAGAGAATGCAGATTCACAGTAGGAAGGGGATTGAAATTACCTGACATGAAACGTGACAAATTGGGGAGTGCACTATCCACTAGTAGGGTGTTGCATATTTTAAAATGTGTTCAACTTTGACCACATTGGTGCTTTCCATCAATTTCAGCAGACTGCATTGCAAAATGAGTAACCCCCCACTAGGGTTGTACGGTATACCGGTATTAGTGTAGTACCGCAATACCAATTAATCATATTCGGTACTATACCGCCTCTGAAAAGTATCGGTACGCAGACACCCCGCCGCGCCCCTTTTATCGTTGCATCGTGTCATTGCTGGTTTTACGAGCAGAGGAGCATGTTCGGCAGCGCACAATCACCGAGTACTTACAAGCAGACACAGTGTGTAGACAGAAAAGGGAGAACGGACGCATTTTGGCTTAAAAACTAACGATAAAGGTGAAGTTATAACACCGGAAGAGATGCTTTAATAAATAGCTGGCTAGCTAGCTAGTGGATAAAGTCCAGCCCCAGTCTGCAGTGTTTTAGTTACTTCTTAATCACTAATCCTCACCTCCATGGCGACAAATAAAGTACATTTCTTACAAGTATCATCCCTGCAGGACGAGGAATAGCTAAATATGCTTCACTACACACCGTAGCTCACCGGCGTCAAAATGTAAACAAACGCCATTTGTGGATCTACACGATAATGATACCAAGTACAGGAGCGTATCTACTCTGATTACGTCAACCTTTTTTGGCATCACAACAGCTTTGGTTTTTTTAAATATACATTATGTTTATAATCTCAGGAAATATGTCCTTGCACACATGAGGACTTTGAATATGACCAATGTATGATCCTGTAACTATTTGGTATCGAATTGATACCCAAATTTGTGGTATCATCCAAAACTAACGTAAAGTATCCAAAGAACAGAAGAATAAGTGATTATTACATTTTAACAGAAGTGTAGATAGAACATGTTAAAAGAGACATTAAGCAGATATTAACAGTAAATGAACAAGTCGATCAATAATTCATTTTCTACCACTTGTCCTTAATAATTTTGACGAAAAAATTGAATGGAAAATGACACAATATGTTACTGCATATGTCAGCAGACTAAATTAGGAGCTTTTGTTTGCTTGGAGGTGGAGGAGGAATTATGGTGTGGGATTGTTTTTCAGGAGTTGGGCTTGGCCCATTAATTCCAGTGAAAGGGACTATGGATGCTCCAGGATACCAAAACATGTTGGACAATTCCATGCTCCCAACCTTGTGGGAACAGTTTCCAACATGACTGTGCACCAGTGCACAAAGCAAGGTCCATAACGACATGGATGACAGAATCTGGTGTGGATGAACTTGACTCGCCTGCACATAGTCCTGACCTGAACCCGATAGAACACCTTTGGGATGTATTAGAACGGAGACTGAGAGCCAGGCCTTCTCGAACCAACATCAGTGTGTGACCTCACCAATGCGCTTTTGGAAGAATGGTGGAAAATTCCTACAAACACACTCCGCGACCTTGTGGACAGCCTTCCCAGAAGAGTTGAAGCTGTAATAGCTGCAAAAGGTGGACCGACATCAAAATGAACCCTATGGGTTAGGAATGGGATGGCACTCATGTGAGTCAAGGCATTGCATGATTCTAATTAGCACGTGAAATAAAATCCCGCCACAATGCATCTTTGCTTTTATGTCTGGAGCACGACAGTGAAAAAGCTGTGCTGTCGTACACATCTTGCCTCATAAACCCCAGCCTGAACAGATATATTTTATAGAATGGTTATTTATTTACAGCATACAGCGAATGCAGCTGGCGTGAGCAGGACCCATACTTGCCAACCCTCCCGAATTTTCCGGGAGACTCCCGAAATTCAGCGCCTCACCCGAAAACCTCCCGGGACAAACATTCTCCCGAAAATCTCCCGATTTTCAGCCGGAGCTGGAGGCCACGCCCCCTCCAGGTCCTTGCGGACCTGAGTGAGGACAGCCTTTTTTCAAGACGGGAGGACAACAGGGTGACAAGAACTAAATCATCCACTCTAGGGATAAATTGTATTATTATGTTTATCTTACCTAAAAATAAATATATTTATTAATAAAAAAAAGAAAATAAATAAATACATTTTTACTATATTTTGCTAAAAACATCAAAATTAATTGTATTTTTATTTGTATTTTTTCTGACTCCTTATTACATCCAGCCATAGAATTATACATTAAAATAAACATATTTGAAATAATTAATTTTAAATTATCATAATAATTCATTTAAAATGATCTATTTAATTATTAAAATAATTGCTTGTTTTTCAACAAATTTAGCATTTTATTCATTACATTTTGAAGCTCTCAGAAGCCAAGTTATGTTATATTCCTTAAGATTTATTTATGCAAGTTTGAAGTATCAATTATCTAAACACAGTTTTGTTTGCATATTTTCAGGATATATATATATATATATATATATCTATATATGTCTTAATAAGGTTATCCAAAAAATAGTGCTCGATACCGTAGTAGAGCGCAATATATGTATGTGTGGGAAAAAAATCACAAGACTATTTCATCTCTACAGGCCTGTTTCATGAGGGGGGGTACCCTCAATCATCAGGAGATTTTAATGGGAGCATTCGCATACCATGGTTTATATAGGGCACAGAGTGGGTGGGTACAGGCTGGCCTAGGAGCGTGGTGATTGGCTCATGTGTTACCTAGGAGGTGTTTCCGTCTATGGCGGCATGTTGTTACAATTTCGCTGCGCTTGTTGAGGGATGACAGGTCTGGACGGTAAATAATAAACAGTTTCTCTTTCAAGCATAGGTTGCATCTTTTATTACCACTATTGTAAGGTGTGCTGGATGCAAGAATTTGCCATGTTATTGAATATTCAACATTATTGTCTTTGAGGTCCCAAACTCAGCAAACACATTTGGGACCTCAAAGACAATAATGTTGAATATTCAATAACATGGCAAATTCTTGCATCCAGCACACCTTACAATAGTGGTAATAAAAGATGCAACCTATGCTTGAAAGAGAAACTGTTTATTATTTACCGTCCAGACCTGTCATCCCTCAACAAGCGCAGCGAAATTGTAACAACATGCCGCCATAGACGGAAACACCTCCTAGGTAACACATGAGCCAATCACCACGCCCCTAGGCCAGCCTGTACCCACCCACTCTGTGCCCTATATAAACCATGGTATGCGAATGCTCCCATTAAAATCTCCTGATGATTGAGGGTACCCCCCCTCATGAAACAGGCCTGTAGAGATGAAATAGTCTTGTGATTTTTTCCCCACACATACATATATATATATATATATATATATATATATATATATATATATATGAAATACTTGACTTGGTGAATTCTAGCTGTCAATATATTACTCCCCTCTTAACCACGCCCCGCCCCACCCCCGGCCAGGCCCCCCACCTCCCGAAATCGGAGGTCTCAAAGTTGGCAAGTATGGCAGGACCGCGCCTGAATAAGAACATGCATTGTACGACTTTGCATGAATATGAAACAGTTGGCCTCAGAACTTCATACCAAACGTCATTATTTTTTTCGAATACAACACCACACCCATTCACGCGCCACATAAACACAATCGCATCCATGTGCAATAATTGAAACTTGAACACTCTTTCATATGCAACACCCGATTATTTGCTAAATGACTCAAAGGAGCTTTTTAAGCCCCGATGCATCCTGTTCATTTTCAGCCATGTGCCATCAGTCTTCTCCCGTGGACCCTTCGGAGTGGCTTCCACAATGCATGAAATTAACAAAATGGGTCCGAAAATGATTGGGATTACCACAAAATGACATCCAAATAGTGCTAATTGCTTGACGAGTGTCCAAGGGTGCCAATTTCAAGCGTTCCAAATCCACGCCACCTCTCTGCTCTAATTTGCTTCATTAGCTGCTTGCTCCCCAGCTAGATTGCCATCACAAGCTATGGAAGTGCTACTCCTCTTCACTGCAGGAAAGATGATATATTCTGTAAAAAAAATGACACCAATTTTGCTTTCCCACTTTCTTGTTGATGACTGACTTCCGTGGTAATGTGTCGACCGTTAGGTTGCATGGGGGGGATGAGGAACCTAGCCGAGGATCACCACATATACCGTATTTTTCGGACTATAAGTCGCAGTTTTTTCATAGTTTGGCCGGGCTCCAGTGCGACTTATTTATGTTTTTTTTTTTCTTTTTTATTATGCATTTTTGGCAGGTGCGACTTATACTCCAAAAAATACGGTACACTGCAAAAACTGAAATCTAAGTAAGATTAAATATCTCAAATAAGGGTGATATTTGCTTATTTTCTGTCTGATAAGATACTTCTTCTCACTAAGCAGATTTTATGTTAGAGTGTTTTACTTGTTTTAAGTGTTTTGGTCCTAAATGATCTCAGTAAGATATTACAGCTTGTTGCTGAGATTTGATGACCTATATTGAGTAAAACATGATTGAAACTAGAATATCAACTGTTGCAAAGTTGTGTCATCAACACTCACAAGTATAAAACTACTTTTTTAAAGTAATAATTTCTTACTTCAAGTATGCAAAAAAATAATAATCATGATTTCGACACAAATGTGTCTCATAATTAAAACAGATGACCGCCAAATGGACTTTGGTGTTTTACTTTCAATGAAACAATAGAAAATACGTACTTATATAGTAGTACAGTGGCACAGTACAGTAAACTGACTGTTAATATTTAAACATTTAACATTTGACATTTCAAACAATTTTGAACAAAAATAGTTCATGCACATTCAGATAAATTCTTCAAAATTACAAAAAAAAAAAAAAAAAATTATATATCCGCACTAATTGACTGAAAAAGCACGCACTTGGCGTGATGATATCATGTTTTCAATGGAAAAAGGCATTTTCAGACCATGTAATTTGCCTGAACGGCTAGTAGACCCCAAGAGCAACCCTAACCCTAAGGCCTTGTTGCCTTTCCATTAAGAACAATGAATTAGTTTTTACTATAAGTTTGCTGGTTTCAAGAAATGTCATTTCGAGCGCATATCATTATGTCAAGATAATGACACTAGCATTTACTTAATTTAAGAATATTTTTCAACATATTGAGCAAAAAGGTCTCTTTTTTTTCTACCAAGAAAAGTGCACTTGTTATTAGTGAGAATATACTTATTTTTAGAAAATGTTGGGTTCATTGAGGTTAACTAATTTTACTTGTTTTGGAAAGTTTTGACAAGCCAAATTTTCTTGTTTTTTTGGCAGGTAATTTTGCTTAGTTCAAATAAAATAACCCTCATTTTTGTATTTTTTTCCATTCTATTTAAACACTGACTTTTTGCAAAAACTGAAATCTAAGTAAGATTAAATATCTCAAATAAGGGTGATATTTGCTTATTTTCTGTCTGATAAGATACTTCTTCTCACTAAGCAGATTTTATGTTAGAATCTTTTACTTGTTATAAGTGTTTTGGTCCAGAATGATCTCGGTAAGATATTACAGCTTGTTGCTGAGATTTGATGACCTATATTGAGTAAAACATGCTTGAAACTAGAATATCAACTGTTGCAAAGTTGTGTCATCAACACTCACAAGTATAAAACTACTTTTTTAAAGTAATAATGTCTTACTTCAAGCATGAAAAAAAAAAAAAAATCATGATTTTGACACAATTGTGTCTCATAATTAAAACAGATGACAGCCAAATGGACTGCTGTTTTATTTTCAATGAAACAATAGAAAATAGAGCAATACAGCAAACTGACTGTTAATATTTAAACTTTTTACATGTGACATTTCAAACTATTTTGAACAGAAATAGTTCACGCAAATTCAGATAAATTCTTCAAAATTACAATAAAAAAATATTATATATTTATATATGCACACTAATTGACTGAAAGAGCACGCACTTGGCGCGATGATGTCATGTTATCGATGGAAAAATGCATTTTTAGAGAATATGATTTGCCTGAACGGCTAGTAGACCCCGAGAGTAACAAGCGTTCGCCTTGTTGCCTTTCCATTAAATTAGTTTTTAGTATAAGTTTGCTGGTTTCAAGAAATGTCATTTCGAGCGCATATCATTATGTCAAGATAATGACACTAGCATTTACTTAATTAAAGAATATTTTTCAACATATTGAGCAAAAAGGTCTCTTTTTTTTCTACCAAGAAAAGTGCACTTGTTATTAGTGAGAATATACTTATTTTTAGAAAATGTTGGGTTCATTGAGGTTAACTAATTTTACTTGTTTTGGAAAGTTTTGACAAGCCAAATTTTCTTGTTTTTTTGGCAGGTAATTTTGCTTAGTTCAAATAAAATAACCCTCATTTTTGTATTTTTTTCCATTCTATTTAAACACTGACTTTTTGCAAAAACTGAAATCTAAGTAAGATTAAATATCTCAAATAAGGGTGATATTTGCTTATTTTCTGTCTGATAAGATACTTCTTCTCACTAAGCAGATTTTATGTTAGAATCTTTTACTTGTTATAAGTGTTTTGGTCCAGAATGATCTCGGTAAGATATTACAGCTTGTTGCTGAGATTTGATGACCTATATTGAGTAAAACATGCTTGAAACTAGAATATCAACTGTTGCAAAGCTGTGTCATCAACACTCACAAGTATACAACTACTTTTTTAAAGTAATAATATCTTACTTCAAGCATGAAAAAAAAAAATCATGATTTTGACACAATTGTGTCTCATAATTAAAACAGATGACAGCCAAATGGACTGCTGTTTTATTTTCAATGAAACAATAGAAAATACAGCAATACAGCAAACTGACTGTTAATATTTAAACTTTTTACATGTGACATTTCAAACTATTTTGAACAGAAATAGTTCACGCAAATTCAGATAAATTCTTCAAAATTACAATAAAAAAATATTATATATTTATATATGCACACTAATTGACTGAAAGAGCACGCACTTGGCGCGATGATGTCATGTTATCGATGGAAAAATGCATTTTTAGAGAATATGATTTGCCTGAACGGCTAGTAGACCCCGAGAGTAACAAGCGTTCGCCTTGTTGCCTTTCCATTAAATTAGTTTTTAGTATAAGTTTGCTGGTTTCAAGAAATGTCATTTCGAGCGCATATCATTATGTCAAGATAATGACACTAGCATTTACTTAATTTAAGAATATTTTTCAACATATTGAGCAAAAAGGTCTCTTTTTTTTCTACCAAGAAAAGTGCACTTGTTATTAGTGAGAATATACTTATTTTTAGAAAATGTTGGGTTCATTGAGGTTAACTAATTTTACTTGTTTTGGAAAGTTTTGACAAGCCAAATTTTCTTGTTCTATTGGCAGATCATTTAGCTTAGTTCAAATAAAATACCCCTCATTTTTGTATTTTTTTTCCTTGTTTTTGAACACTGACTTTTTGCAGTGTACACTGCAAAAACTGAAATTTAAGTAAGATGAAATATCTCAAATAAGGGTGATATTTGCTTATTTTCTGTCTGATAAGATACTTCTTCTCACTAAGCAGATTTTATGTTAGAATCTTTTACTTGTTATAAGTGTTTTGGTCCAGAATGATCTCGGTAAGATATTACAGCTTGTTGCTGAGATTTGATGACCTATATTGAGTAAAACATGCTTGAAACTAGAATATCAACTGTTGCAAAGCTGTGTCATCAACACTCACAAGTATACAACTACTTTTTTAAAGTAATAATATCTTACTTCAAGCATGAAAAAAAAAAAATCATGATTTTGACACAATTGTGTCTCATAATTAAAACAGATGACAGCCAAATGGACTGCTGTTTTATTTTCAATGAAACAATAGAAAATAGAGCAATACAGCAAACTGACTGTTAATATTTAAACTTTTTACATGTGACATTTCAAACTATTTTGAACAGAAATAGTTCACGCAAATTCAGATAAATTCTTCAAAATTACAATAAAAAAATATTATATATTTATATATGCACACTAATTGACTGAAAGAGCACGCACTTGGCGCGATGATGTCATGTTATCGATGGAAAAATGCATTTTTAGAGAATATCATTTGCCTGAACGGCTAGTAGACCCCGAGAGTAACAAGCGTTCGCCTTGTTGCCTTTCCATTAAATTAGTTTTTAGTATAAGTTTGCTGGTTTCAAGAAATGTAATTTCGAGCGCATATCATTATGTCAAGATAATGACACTAGCATTTACTTAATTTAAGAATATTTTTCAACATATTGAGCAAAAAGGTCTCTTTTTTTTCTACCAAGAAAAGTGCACTTGTTATTAGTGAGAATATACTTATTTTTAGAAAATGTTGGGTTCATTGAGGTTAACTAATTTTACTTGTTTTGGAAAGTTTTGACAAGCCAAATTTTCTTGTTTTTTTGGCAGGTAATTTTGCTTAGTTCAAATAAAATAACCCTCATTTTTGTATTTTTTTATTCTATTTAAACACTGACTTTTTGCAAAAACTGAAATCTAAGTAAGATTAAATATCTCAAATAAGGGTGATATTTGCTTATTTTCTGTCTGATAAGATACTGCTTCTCACTAAGCAGATTTTATGTTAGAATCTTTTACTTGTTTTAAGTGTTTTGGTCCTAAATGATCTCGGTAAGATATTACAGCTTGTTGCTGAGATTTGATGACCTATATTGAGTAAAACATGCTTGAAACTAGAATATCAACTGTTGCAAAGCTGTGTCATCAACACTCTACTTTTTTAAAGTAATAATGTCTTACTTCAAGCATGAAAAAAAAAAATCATGATTTTGACACAATTGTGTCTCATAATTAAAACAGATGACAGCCAAATGGACTGCTGTTTTATTTTCAATGAAACAATAGAATATACAGCAATACAGCAAACTGACTGTTAATATTGAAACGTTTAACATGTGACATTTCAAACTATTTTGAACAGAAATAGTTCACGCAAATTCAGATAAATTCTTCAAAATTACAATAAAAAAATATTATATACTTATATATAATATATTTATATATGACTGAAAGAGCACGCACTTGGCGCGATGATGTCATGTTATCGATGGAAAAATGCATTTTTAGAGAATATGATTTGCCTGAGCGGCTAGTAGACCCCGAGAGTAACAAGCGTTCGCCTTGTTGCCTTTCCATTAAATTAGTTTTTAGTAGTTAGTTCTCTTTTTTTTTCCACCAAGAAAAGTGCACTTCTTATTAGTGAGAATTTACTTATTTTAAGACAGGGGTGCTCATTACGTCGATCGCGATCTACCGGTCGATCTCGGAGGGTGTGTCAGTCGATCACTAGCCAGGCATTAAAAAAATAGTCCTAAAAATGAGCGATCATAAATCTTCACTATGACGTCACTTTCGTCACTTGATTGACATTCACGGCACCCGAGGGTCTTCTGAGATGACGCTGGCTGCTGCCAGCTCATTAAAATTACCGACTGGAAGGGGAGAAACACTTTATTTCAACAGACTCTGGCGCCGTACCTGTCGTCAAAACTCCAAAGACCGACTGCACAGTTGCACAATAAAAGCTCTGCTTCATCCTGCCTGCGCTACCAAAATAAGAGTCTCAGAAAGCTGGCGTGCACAAGCTAGCAAGCTACGGAGTTTGCCGACAATGTATTTCTTGTAAAGTGTATACAAAGGAGTACGGAAGCTGGACAAATAAGATGCCAAAAACCAACCACTTTCATGTGGTATTGGACAGAAAGGAGGACTTTTTTCTCCTCCATTCGAAAATGCGGACGTTATCATCACCACTGTCTGATTCCAATCAATGCAAGTCATCACAATCAGGTAATACACCAACTTATATTCTTGTCTTCATGAAAGAAAGGAATCTATATGTGTTAAACATGCTTGTATTATCTTTAACCACCTTTAACTTGTTAACAATATTAACTATATGTGTTAAACATGCTTGTATTATCTTTAACCACCTTTAACTTGTTAACAATATTAACTATGTGTGTTAAACATGCTTGTATAATCTTTAACCACCTTTAAGTTGTTAACAATATTAACTATATGTGTTAAACATGCTTGTTTTATGTTTAACCACCTTTAAGTTGTTAACAATATTAACTATTTGTGTTAACATGCTTGTATTATTTTTAAGCACCTTTAACTTGTTAACAATATTAACTATATGTGTTAAACATACTTGCATTATCTTTAAACACCTTTAACTTGTTAACAATATTAACTATATGTATTAAACATACTTGTATTATCATTAAACACCTTTAATGTATTAACAATATTAACTATATGTGTTAAACATGCTTGCATTATCATTAAACACCTTTAACTTGTTAACAAAAACATATATTTCATAAATAAGTAAATATAAATTATATATATGAATGAGGTAGATCCCCACGACTTGATCAATTGAAAAGTAGCTCGCCTGCAGAAAAAGTGGGAGCACCCCTGTTTTAAGGTATTTTTGGGTTCATTGAGGTGAGCTAATTTTACTTGTTTTGGAAAGTCTTGACAAGCCAAATTTTCTTGTTTATTGGCAGATCATTTTGCTTAGCTCAAATAAAATACCCCTAATCTTTGTATTTTTTTTCTTGTTTGTTTTTTAACACTGACTTTTTGCAGTGTACGTGCAGGGTGTTCCTTTTTTCACCATTTGATATGGAGTCAGAGTGTATGAAATAGCAACGATCAATATTCAATTTGGCCGTCGATGCTCTCAGCACGGGTGTGCTACTTTCTGTGAGTCTGGACGCAGCAGAAGCCATTGGTTTCGATACCATGTCTGTTGAAAACCAGCCCTGCTTCATTTACAGATTCACTTAAGTTTAGTACCGTACTCTCCGGGGTTTAGAACGCATTGGTATTTAAGCCAAATATAGAAGACATCAATATTATTATATACTGTATATTTGCTGAACCAGACCATAAGTCGCAGATATAAACAGGTATGAAAGATTGTGTAAAACACTTTAGTATGGGGAACATATTCAGCATTAATTAGTTGCTTATTAAGATGCAAATTAGTAACATAATGGCTCTTAATTAGTGAAGGGAAGTGAATTATATTTATAGATTATTTTCTTTGTCTTACTTTGGCTAAAAATAGAACAAACACATTCTGAAAATATTGCAGTAAAAATATAGAAAAAAATACCGCCAGCGGTAAAGTTTAGATCCATGAAGGAAAGAAGAAAGCGAATGAATGTTTATAACTGAATAGTATTACCTATGCATACAAATGTGTTTTCTTTTGTATTATTTATTTATGAATTAAGTAACGTTCATGACAACCTTTTTCCAAAACACAATATAGAGTATGAGATATAACAGGATAATGCATACTTTTATCATTTGTTTTCAAAACGGTTACAAAAAAGTGGAACCCCAAAAATTTACTGTGGGACCCCATTTCTATGACTTAATAGGGTCCCTGGGACCCCATTTTGAAAATTTGTAGCGCCAACACTGATGGAGTATTGGTGCGTGCAAAACAGCAGCAGGCGGCTGTGGCCTGCGGGCCGGTTCTAATACTAATCAAATATCATCCCGGGGGCCATAGATAATTCATTTGCGGGCCGGATCTGGCTTTGACTACACCGGTTAAGTAAGAATGAATGGTTTTAGTTATATTGTAAAACTTACACATATTTCCTGGAGTGATAAATGAAGAATCCATATGAGTAGAAACGCTATGGACGAATAGTAGACAAAACTGGATATACTTCCGGTTCAAGGCACGAAACAGGAAGTAAATTTTCAACCCGCAGCACTTTCAGTGAGCGAAGTCGTCCAAAAGACGGCGCCATAGCACAAACAATAGCACACCTTTTCAGTGTTTGTGTTGGTGTTTAAAACCATTTCCATCCATCCATATTCTACCGCTTGTCCCTTATGGAGTTGCGGGGGGTGCTGGAGTCATACTTGCAAACCCTCCCGATTTTCCCGGGAGACTCCTAAATTTCAGTGTCCCTCCCGAAAATCTCCCGGGGCAACCATTCTCCCGAATTTCTCCCAATTTCCACCCGGACAACAATATTGGGGGCGTGCCTTAAAGGCACTGCCTTTAGCGTCCTCTCTCACCTGAAACCTTCACCCCTTAACAGCCGCATGCTGTCCAGGCGTCCGCTTTTCCTCCATATAAACAGCGTGCCGGCCCAGTCACATAATAATGCAGCGTTGGGCGGGTTTACCAATGGTCTTTACTCGAATATGTCAAGAAATGCTGACACCTTGAATGATCTTTTAACTGGCTTAATGAAAACGTTAATTTCAAGCACACACACATGAGGGAATGCAAGCATACTTGTTCAACAGCCATACAGGTCACACTGAGGGTGGCCATATAAATAACTTTAACACTGTTACAAATATGCGCCACACTGTCAACCCACACCAAACAAGAATGACAAACACATTTCGGGAGAACATCCGCACCGTAACACAACATAAACTATGTATATATATATATATATATATATATATATATATATATATATATATATATATATATATATATATATATATATATATAATTATATATATATATATATATACATACTAAAAAACTCCTTTGTCCCACACGCCATTAGACTGTACAACTCCTCTCTGGGAGGGAGGGGGGGTACTAGGATGACAGGGGATGCAAAACAATAACGGTGCAATCATTGTTCATAACATGGTCACTACTGTCTAGTTTCTCTTGTTATATTCTTATTTTAATGTTATATTTTTATTCTCATCGTTGCTTTTTATTTTTATTCTATTGTAATATTTTTCTATTTTGTTTCCATTTTATACCCCCATTATTTACTTTTTACTTTTTAAATTCGATCTCAAATCTGTACACTGCTGCTGGAATTTTAATTTTCCTGAGGGAACGCTCCTGAAGGAATCAATAAAGTACTATCTATCTATCTATCTAAACACAACAGAACAAATACCCAGAAGCCCTTGCAGCATTAACTCTTTCGGGACGCTGCAATAACATCTATGGCTTTTGGAGCTCAGTGCACAACTGCACACACAACAAGAAGGAGACAAAGCAAAAGAACGAAGAAGAGACATGGCGACGGCAAGTAAGAAGAAGAAATACGCTTGCATGTTCCAAATTGATTGGAAAAAAGAATTTAATTTCATCCAGGACAGCTCGAAGGGGCGAAGGGGAAGGGTTATGCTGCCTGCACCTCAACCCTGCCCCCAACCCCGCCCACCCCCCATCTCCCGAATTTGGAGGTCTCAAGGTTGGCAAGTATGGCTGGAGCCTATCCCAGGGCGGGGTACACCCTGGAGAAGTTGCCACCTCATCGCAGGGTTTAAAGCGTAATAAAAAAAATAGTGGCTTATAGCCGGAAAAACAAGGTAAATGAAAATGTGTTTGCACTAAAACCTGAACAAAACACGGTAACAATGCACACTACTTGCATAGCTACCTGCATCAACATACTGAGTGGGAACTCACATTTCCACCAGGCTGTAGAGCTCAGTTCATCACAGTAAACCTTGACCGAGTGAAGGTTTTCATTGGAGTGTGTAGGCGTGATGGTCACACTGTCAGTCATGTTGATAGCCTGACTTTAATGGGAATGCAATAAAGAAGAGAAATGTAAATGAATGACGAGAGTAGTATGCATCCAGTACTCAGTTCCTCCAGGATTTTATTGGCTTTTTTCGTGATTGTCGCGGCCGAAGATGCCTGATATCGCAAACGTTTTTTTTTTTTTGCCAAAAGTGTATTTGTTTTAAATAACATTACAGCCGGTTGTGAATTTATGTAATTCATATAAACTTAATGTAATCACTCTAATGTGTGATCACAATAAGTACCGTATTTTCCGCACCATTAGCCGCACCTAAAAACCACAAATTTACTCAAAAGCTGACAGTGCGGCTTTTAACCCGGTGCGCTTTATATATGGATAAATATTAAGATTCATTTTCATAAAGTTTCGATCTCGCAAACTACGGTAAACAGCCGCCATCTTTTTTCCCGGTAGAACAGGAAGCGCTTCTTCTTCTACGCAAGCAACCGCCAAGGTAAGCACCCGCCCCCATAGAACAGGAAGCGCTTCTTCTTCTACTGTAAGCAACCACCCGCCCCCGGAAGAAGAAGAAGCGCGCGGATTTTCGTTTCATTTCCTTTGTGTGTTTACATCTGTAAAGACCAGACCACAAAATGGCTCCTACTAAGCGACACACGTATAACGCAGAATTTAAACTTAAGGCAATAAGTCATGCCGAAGAACACGGAAATAGAGCAGCAGCAAGAGAATATAACATAAATGAATCAATGGTGCGTAGGTGGAGGAAGCAAGAAGATGACCTGCGCCAGGTAAAGAAGACAAAACAGAGTTTCCGAGGGAACAAAGCAAGATGGCAACTGTTGGAGGACAAACTCGAACAGTGGGTTGTTGAGCAGAGAGCAGCAAGCAGAAGTGTCAGCACCATCACTATTCGAATGAAGGCAACAACGCTAGCAAGCGAACTTCACCTGGATGATTTTAAAGGTGGTGCTTCTTGGTGTTTCCGGTTCATGAAAAGACGCAATCTCTCCATCCGCACACGGACCACTATTTCACAGCAACTGCTGGACAACAGTGACACTGACTCCGATGACTTCGATGAGACGGAACCGGCCATTTTGGATCCCACATTTGCCCAACTTTTCAATTCGGACACCGAAGACGAAGAATTCGAAGGATTTACGAATGAAGAATAACTTCAGAAGGTGAGCGCTATGTTTATTTTGTGTGTTGTGACATTAACGTTCGAGCAACATTATGTTGCTATTGCTCTGCACTATTTTGAATTTTACTATGTTTGTGATTGCACATTTGCGTACATTTTGGGACAGAGTTGTTAGAACGCTGGTTTTTAATATATTATTAAAGTTTGACTGACCTATCTGACTGTTTTTTTGACATTCCCTTTAGCACAGCGTAGGCGCGGCTTATAGTCCGGGGCGGCTTATAGTCCGGGGCGGCTTATAGGTGGACAAAGTTTTGAAATATGCCATTCATTGAAGGTGCGGCTAATAACCCGGGGCGGCTTATAGTGCGGAAAATACGGTAGTTGTATTTAAGACCCTTTGAATTTAATTATTGAACATTTATGTTAGGACTAGGCAAGGGCCAGAAGAAGATTTTGACTGTATGATAACCTTAGGCAAAAATATCACAATTTCACGGTGTCACAGTATGGTATTATAATTACACCTTTAAAATGTGTCATTTTGAAATTATTGTTTGAATTATTAGTGAAAAGAGAAAACATTTTTTTTAGATTAACAGTAAATCCAAAACAATATAATAGAACGTGATGAAGGAGGAGCATATGTATTTAAAATAGATGTAAAAAAATAACTAATCTATTTCTAAATAAATATGTTTAAAGTGTAGTTCTTAATATAGTGTTTTGTTGCAAAACCTGCAACATAAGTGTCATTTTGATATTTCCCTTTAAATAACAATACAAATGCATATAAATGCATTCACTAAGGCCTCCGTTTACACTGCACACTGGTGTTGTCCGGATACCAATATTTTGGTACCGGTACCAAAATTATTTAGATACTTTTTGGTACTTTTCTAAATAAAGGGGACCACAAAAAATTGCATTATTGGCTTTATTTTAACAAAAAATATTACGGTACATTAAACATATGTTTCTTATTGCAAGTTTGTCCTTAAATAAAATAGTGAACATACAAGTCAACTTGTCTTTTAGTAGTAAGTAAACAAACAAAGGCTCCCAATCCAGCTCCTCTTGATGAAGATGAGCGGGGACTTTATTCCGAGCTCTTCCCGAATGATAGAGCTGCTCACCCTATCTCTAAGGGAGAGACCCGCCACCCGAAGTAGAAAACTAATTTCAGCCTTTCAGCTTGTACCCGTGATCTTGTCCTTTCAATCACAACCCATAGCTCATGACCATAGGTGAGAATAATAATGTAGATTGACCGGTAAATAGAGAGCTTTGCCTTCCAGCTCAGCTCCCTCTGCACCACAATGGGCCGATACAGAGTCCGCATCACTGTTGACGCTGCACCGCACTGTCGATCTCATGATCTGCTCATCACTTACTCGTGAAAAATGACCCCAACAGACTTGAACACCTCCTTGGAGCAGGATCTCCTTCGCAACCTTGAGACGACAACCCACAATTTTCCGGGCAAGAACCATGACTTATGGTTAGAGGTCCTGATTGTCATCCCAGTAGCTTCACACTCAGCTACAAACTGGTCCGTGTAGGACGCCCTTCCAGCTCAGCTCTCTCTTCACCACAATGGACTGATGCAGAATCCGCATCACTGTTGACGCCGCACCACACTGTCGATCTCATGATCCGCTCAGCCCTCACTCGTGAAAAAGACCCCAACGTACTTGAACACCCCCTTGGAGCAGGATCTCCTTCGCAACCTGGAGACGACACCCCACCCTTTTCCGGGCAAGAACCATTAACTCAGACTTAGAGGTACTGATTGTTATCCCAGTAGCTTCACACTCAGCTACAAACCGATCCTTGTAGGACCCAGGACACTTTGAGGAGACTATGTCTCGCAGCTGGCCTGGGAACACCTTGGGATCCCCCAGGTGGAGCTGGACGAAGTGTCTGGAAATCTGTTGAGATTTGAGCAAGTTATGATTTGTATTCAAGTAACATGCATGGCCTTAAATGGAAACCTTCCCCCTACCAATTTGGCTGTTATGAAAGCACGTCACTAAACATGTCTGTTAAAGAGGACAGATGCATCTACCGGTAGTATTCTACCTACTTTATATCTATGATTTCAGCTCTATCATGCTAAACATGTTTGAGTAACAGGGTTGCATGCATGTTTTGGGACACAGATTATAGGCATTAAAAATGAATCTTTAAAATCACATGCCGATTAATTTTTTGATTTGGTCTCAGGATGAGTTTTTCAACAACCGCATGCTTTAGTATTTTTTACATGGATTCTGGAAGACTTTTTGGCAGTTTGGAATGACCGCACGCATGCCGTATTTGTGGTATTCCTGTCGCACACATTTTGCAGGCTCTGACAGAATCTTAACAGAATTATGTACAGACAGCATGCACAGCAACCCTTTCCTCATGCACGTCGTTTAGCCTCGTCATGGCTGTATCGATTGGAGCCGAGTGATGCACAGTGGTCATCAAATGCTATCAGCTGAGAAAGGTCACGACAGTCCATCAGCTCCCGTTGCGCACCCCCTGCTGATACATCACATCACCCTGCCAGTATGAGAGAGGGACAACTTATTGATTGAAATTAGTTGACCGGCTTTAGAAGTTATATATAGGACTGACGATATATGAGCATAGACAGCAAGGATCGATAGATGTCAGTATTATGGACCCTTAGGTCTTAGAATATCATTTTAAAGACTAATAGTGTTAACATGACTGCACGGACTCAAGTTGTTTTTATTTTAGCTGAGACTACACTACACTGATTTTATAGACAATATTTTCACAGTAGTCAACTTTCAAGGAGGGAACCTCTGATGCTTGGACAGAACATTTGTCCAGAGGGGATCGGATTGGTTACCAGTCGAGTGTGAAGTGACCAGGCTACCTCTAAGTCCTGGTCATTTTCCATTTTCTTGGCCCGGAAAAGGGCGGACTGTACTCTCCGGAGTGGGGTTGAGATCCTGCCTCAAGTGGAGGAATTTAAAGGTCTTGGGTGAGGAAAGACTTGATTGGTTCAAGGTCCGCAGGGATGAAAACTCTATCAGTCCGTTGTGGTAAAGAAGGAGCTTGGCCGAAAGCCAAAGCTTTCAATTTACCAGTCGACTGACGTCACTCCCCTCACCTGTGGTCATGAGCTTTGGTTAACGATGGGAAACAAGATTGCGGGTACTCGCGGCCAAAATTACTTCCCTTCGTAGGGTGGCCTGGCTCTCCTTTCAAGATAGAAAGGGAAGCTTCATTATCTGGGAGATAATTGGAGTGAAGGCATTGCTCCTCCACATTGAGAGGTGAGGTGGCTCGGGAAACTGTTCAGGATTCCTTCTTTACGCCTCCCTGTTAAGTTGTGTCATAAAAGGGCATCCCCCTGGAGAGTTCAACACATTTTTTTTTTTAGCTCTCATGTCTTCATGCACTCTTGAAAGGATTCTTCTGGGATCCTTTGCCGACCTTCCATCATGTCATCATCTGTGTCTTCAAAACAATTCCCCTTAAAGGGACTCATAGCGTCCAGTTGACTGAAGCTTCAACAAGTTCTCTTAATTTAATTGTTGCTCCTGAAAATGAATATGGCAGCCATTTCTCATAACATCCATTCAGGCCCGGCCCTAACCAATCTGGCGCCCTAGGCAAGATTTTAGGTGGCGCCCCCCCACATCGGCGGTGAAGTGTATATACTCACAAGGAACCGAATAGCTTTGTCTTTGACCTTATTTTTACTTAAAGAAAGCAAATTAACAATCAGAATAGTTAACAAGATAAAAAAAAATATGAATAAATAAATGAATGCAAAAAATAAAAAATGAATATATGAAATACAATATTTTTTACATACATATTGCTTAATTAACATTAATGATGTGCACTTTAACAACTAGGCTTACAACTATACCTAATATATAAAGAGGTGGAAAAGTGACTATTACCTGCAGGGCAAACATTAGCTAACCAGAAGGCAATAATGTAAACAAAAAACACCTGCTTAAAAGATCTAATACAAATGTCCCTGAGGAATGTAAGGTGGGAGTACTGTAATTACCTAACGTTACATTATTATTTTCCATGACAATTTAGCCCCCTCCACAATATTAACCCGACGTTAAAACAGAACTAGCTATTTATTGATTAGCAATTGCCGAATCATGTAACATTAGCTTAATGCTAAAAAGCCAGGTTACTATCACATTCTGTAACAGACAAATAATTGAATGTAGGCTAACGTTACCTACCTGCTACCTCTGTCTTTTTCTCGTTTCTCCTCCTCTTCTTTTCTCTTTTTTCTTCCCTGGGCACCTGACAGTTTTGGCCGTTTTGACATCTTGTGTTGATTTTTTGATGTGGTGACGTCCAAAAAGAGTCATGATACGGGAAGGGAGGGGGCGCACCGTGCGGGGGGGGTAATGTTGTAACAAATAATATTTCTATTATATAGGCTTTACTTTGCATTTTAATTAATGTGGGATTATTTTTTGTATTTAGAAATAATAGTACCAACTTTTTTCTTTTTTTTCTCCTACATTTGTGGCACTGGCGTGGTGCCCCCTGATGGACGGCGCCCTTAGCATTTGCCTATACGGCCTATGCCACGGGCCGGCCCTGCATCCATTGGTAACTTGGAACACCCACTTTCCATCGGAGGACTGAGTGTGATCTACAGAAGTGGAGCCCATTTACCCACATAGACAGTGCGGATAAAAGCATGTAAAATTATTATATTGATCACTTTATTGCATGTTATTGTTACTCCATACTTACCAACCTTGAGACCTCCGATTTCGGGAGGTTGGGGGTGGGGGGGCGTGGTCGGGGTGGGGCTGGGGCGTGGTTGGGGGCGTGGGTAAGAGGGGAGGAGTATATTTACAGCTAGAATTCACCAAGTATTTCATATATATATATATATATATATATATATATATATATATATATATATATATATATATATATATATATATATATATATATATAAATAAAAGAAATACTTGAATTTCAGTGTTCATTTATTTACACATATACACACACATAACACTCATCTACTCATTGTTGAGTTAAGGGTTGAATTGTCCATCCTTGTTCTATTGTCTGTCACTATTTTTCTAACCATGCTGAACACCCTTCCGCAGGTACCCAGAAAGGTTTCGAGTGCCACCAAAAAAACTGAATCTCTGAAGACAGTATACAAATCTTTGTTAAAGGTGTACAAATACTGTTTGTATAATAAGCATGTTATTGTTTACAAATGAGGGTTAAGAATTCAGTACTAAAAAAAAAAAAAAAAAGAATGTGGCTTAAGTACAGTTTTTTAATTGAGCTGCTGCATTTTTTGGTTGGGTTGTTTATTTATTTTGAGTAACTTCAACATTTCTAAAAGGGGAGGAATGTAATAGAGTGATCTATGTTTGTCTGTTGCCATCTCCTGGTGAATGTTGGCTATAGCGTACTGGGGTTACTTTTTGGTTGGCCAACGATTTACGTGGTGTTGCGCACCTGACGTCAAGTGTGTGAGTCTGTTCTGAAGTCTACAGTAAAGAGACATACTTCATCACCTCGCCTGGTTATTGCCTCCAACTCAATATATTACAACAACATTGCTGTTTACGGCAGACAAACTGCTTTACGGTAGAATAAAACATGACTGCTGTTGTTGTGTGTTGTTACCGCGCTGGGAGGACGTCAATGAAACTGCCTAACAATAAACCCACATAAGAAACCAAGAACTCGCCCTCGATCATTCTACAGTTATAACGTGTTTGAGCAGGCACGCTGTTTATATTGTGGGAAAGCGGACGTGAATACAGGCTGTTGACACGTCACTCAGGTTCGCATGGAGCTGGAGGGGGCGTGGCTTCCAGCCCCGCCTGAATTTCAGGAGATTTTCAGGAGAAAATTTGTCCCGGGAGGTTTTCGGGAGAGGCGCTGAATTTCGGGAGTCTCCCGGAAAATCCGGGAGGGTTGGCAAGTATGTGTTACTCTGGTCCATGCTTACTTCAAAACGGATATAGCTAACATTATGAGCAAAATGAAATATTAAAATAATTTCAATTTCCGGACTTTCCTGCTCACCATAACATGTGTTTCCTCGTGTCTTTTAGCATTTCCTCAAACATCTTGTGGAAAACATCAGTAGAAGAAGATACAAAATAGAATACTACGGCTTGCTTTCATTTTTTCTACGCCTGACTGCACTTCTTTCCCCGTTTTTCTGCAAGTTTAGACTAATTCTGTGTCGCCTCGAGAGTCCTCCTGATTTTCGGGATGGCATTTGACTTGAGTTTTTTAAAAATGTTTTCCATCCAAACTCAAACCAAGACCCTTCTTCTTTAAAGTGAGAATCAACAAAATGATCGTCGCAAATTACACTTCTCTCGTTTAGGCCGTCCCATTTTGTGCAAGCCAATTTGACTGAAAAGGTCCATACTTTCCTCGTAGTCCCAGAATTTTGGAAATGCATGCAGGCTGAAATGTTAATTAATGTTTAAAAAAAAACTATCAAGAACATGACTAGTTGTTTGGACTATCTCAACTGTGGGACACAGGTGCAAAACAACTCACTGTGGAATAAGGGACATAACACACCAGACAAGGCTTCAGAAGACTGAAATGTTTTATGAAAGATACAGCTGTTCTAAATGTGTTCACTAGATGTCACAATAGCAATTCTTTGTATCTTTGTAGATGATGCTACATACAGTATGTAGAAAAATATAAACCACATGATGTTAGTGCACCAGTCGATAAAAATGAGCAAATTACATAAATAACATCATGTAATTTGATTTTGATATTTTTTGTTTATCTTGATATATTGAACATTAACACCAATGAGTTGACTGATGAACATTATCACATAATTTATTCAGAAAGTATAAATAACGACAAATAAAAGGTAGAATACTAGTAACCGCAACATGTAAGTTTAAAAAAACAAAAAAACAATATGATTTGTACATTTTCAGAATGTGCTTGTTCTATTTTTAAACAAAGAAAACAATCTGAATCTGCCTTTATTTTTAAGTTATCGTGCCGTGATTTTACCAGTCCGGCCACTTGGGAGTAGATTTTTCTCCATGTGGGCCCCGATAAAAAATTTGTTTGACACCCCTGGTCTAGAACCATGAAAAAAGTGCCCAAATTGTCAGCATTCGAGGGACCCTTTTTATGACCCTGTTGGGCTTGGGGAAGAGAGGGACAAAAAAACAAACGCAACCAGGCTGTGGATGTAGGGACGTTCCTGCAGCTCGGCGAGCAGCTATCAAATGCTCAAGAAATTACGGGAAGTGTCAATACATGGACCTTGGTGTTTGTTTTCCCGGATTGCAAAGGAAAGTTGGCGCGGGCAAGGCGTGAATGTGAGTACATATTTATTAAAATACTAACAAACTACAAAAAAAAGGATGCAAACAAAAGGCGTGCACAATGGTGGAGAACAAACTTGACTAATGAAACCAAAAGACTAGCACAAAGGCAGTTAACTATGAACACGAAACAAAACACGTACTGTGGCATGGCATGAAGCATGAACTATAATAAATAGGAATCTCATGGGTAGCAGAGGTAGTATGGATGGATAGGTAGATAATGTCACCAGGACGAACAACAGAAACAGACCGGCTTAAATAGCAGTGACATAATCAGTGAGAACAGGTGCGTGACTCAAAACGTGAAACAGGTGCGCGACATGACAGGTGAAAACTAATGGGTTGCTATGGTGACAAAACAAACAAAAGTGCACAGAGAGTCCAAAAACAAAACCGAACATGACTAAAACAAAACATGATCACACAGACATGACAAGAAGGTACAGTAAGTACATCGTCATGGTGAAGCATCCGTGACTTTTCCTGCCACAACTCTCGCCTCTTCGCGCGCACATAAAGACGCAAATGCTGCAGGATATCTGTGCAAACCTTCATCCGAGTGTGAAATGAATGACTATGCTTAATTAACATCAAATGTATTTTGTCTTTGAGCTCTGGCAGGGGCAATTTGTGGGTGTTCAGTTAAAATGGGGGGAAATTACAAATCTAATTAAGAGGCCCCGAGTTGTTGGGCAGGGGCGGGCTGCTAAGGCCTGAAAAGGGGAGCGGATTGATAGTGTACTCACCTCTAAATGACTAAGACTAAAGGCCAAGTAATAACAGCAGTAATTATACATCCATTGTGCAATAAATTTAGGCGGCAACTAGATGTGTAGACCTTCAATGTATGACGCAGGATCCCATAAACTTGATTTTCCTCCAATTACACAAGCTCAATTGAAGACCCGGTGATAAATGAGTAATTTTCTTAAACTACATGTTGTAATCCAATACACTAGCCTTCAAGTTATGTTTATAGCCTCAAAAAGGGCTCTACCTGCAAATATACAGAGTCTGTTTTCACTCAGAGATGGTCCACATGGACTCAGGGGTGTCCTGAAATTCAAACATAACATAGTGAATTCCACATTCAACGCTCAAACGTTATCTATAGCCGGGGTGAAACTGTAGGACAATGTGAGCGGAGAAACTCTTAGTCTTCTAGCCTAAGAGTGTTCAACCATGCGGTAAAAAAATGTGTTGTTGGGAAACTATCACAAACATGACTAGTTGTTTGGACTATCTCAACTGTGGCACACAGGTGCAAAAGAACTCACTGTGGAATAAGGGACATAACACACCAGACAAGGCTCCAGAAGACGAAAGATACCCAGGCAAGATCGAGCTAATCTCATGGTTGCTCAATGCTGTTGACGAAGTGTTTTCCAGTATATGTTATTCTTGTTCTTAAAGGCCTACTGAAACCCACTACTACCGACCACGCAGTCTGATAGTTTATATATCAATGATGAAATCTTAACATTGCAACACATGCCAATACGACCGGGTTAGCTTACTAAAGTGCAATTTTAAATTTTGCGCGAAATATCCTGCTGAAAACGTCTCGGTATGATGAGGTCAGCGCGTGACGTCACGGATTGTGGAAGACATTTTGGGACAGCATGGTGGCCAACTATTAAGTCGTCTGTTTTCATCGCAAAATTCCACAGTATTCTGGACATCTGTGTTGGTGAATCTTTTGCAATTTGTTCAATGAACAATGGAGACAGCAAAGAAGAAAGCTGTAGGTGGGAAGCGGTGTATTGCGGCCGTTTGCAGCAACAACACAAACACAGCCGGTGTTTCATTGTTTACATTACCGGAAGATGACAGTCAAGCTTTATCATTGGCCTGTGTAGAACTGGGACAACAGAGACTCTTACCAGGAGGACTTTGAGTTGGATACGCAGACACGGTACCGTGAGTACGCATGCAACTGCGGCTTCCAAACATTTGATCGCTTGCACGTACGTGCGTGCCGCTAAGTGCATGTCACATACGTAACTTTGGGGACTTTGGGGAAATATATGTGCGGTATAAACTTTGGGGAGGTGAACGGTACTTTGGGCTGTGGGATTGAGTGTGTTGTGCAGGTGTTTGAGTTGTATTGGCGGGTTATATAGACGGGAGGGGGGAGGTGTTTGTTATGCAGGATTAATTTGTGGCATATTAAATATAAGCCTGGTTGTGTTGTGGCTAATAGAGTATATATATGTCTTGTGTTTATTTACTGTTTTAGTCATTTCCAGCTGAATATCAGGTCCCACCCGCCTCTCACAGCATCTTCCCTATCTGAATCTCTCCCACTGCCCTCTAGTCCTTCACTCTCACTTTCCTCATCCACAAATCTTTCATCCTCGCTCAAATTAATGGGGAAATCGTCGCTTTCTCGGTCCGAATCGCTCTCGCTGCTGGTGGCCATGATTGTAAACAATGTGCAGATGTGAGGAGCTCCACAACCTGTGACGTCACGCTACTCGTCAGCTACTTCCGGTACAGGCAAGGCTTTTTTTAGCAGCGACCAAAAGTTGCGAACTTTATCGTCGATGTTCTCTACTAAATCCTTTCAGCAAAAATATGGCAATATCGCGAAATCATCAAGTATGACACATAGAATGGACCTGCTATTCCCGATTAAATAAGAAAATCGCATTTCAGTAGGCCTTTAAATTGTCATGTATCCATCAAATCTGCTGTTGAAACTTGGTCTATATAACCAACATATATAACCAACATATAAATTAGGGTATCCCTTTTCGGTGGGTGCCGTTGCATGTCTGTCAAATTACAAAGAGTGATGAAGTGTTGCTATATAAGTCTGCCGGAATAAATGCATTAATTCAAATTCATTCATTCATTCATTCAAAAAAACGAGATTGGGAGAGGACCATTATATGGAGTGTATTAGACGCAAGCAAGTGACATGATTTGCAGGTGTTAACCAGCAAATAGACACATCCCATGCAGGGCTTCATCTGTCGATTAAAAGCTAGTCAAACGCCTCAAGGCGCCGCGAGTCCTCCATGATGGCTTAGGAATTGAATGTGAGAGAGTTTGACGAATGCAAAAGGAAGATTGATGCCGCACTTTAAAGCCGCGTCGCCCGCTTTTTATTGGAGTGAGAGATCGTGCTCGCTCATCCGGCCATCTTTGAAGCTGTGCAGCCAGTGCATGAAGGGAGAGGTGAGACCAAAGCAGTGCGGCGGTGTCTGACTACGGGGAGGATTGAGACACAGCCGGCTGCCGCTGTGATTGCTTGGTTCCAAATCCAACATGGCAACTGTGATGGAAAGTAAAAAAGAAAAAGAAACAAGTGTGTTTGGAGTGAAAGTGTTCACTGCAGGCTGAGGTAAACTGTGATGGATGCTCATGTGTGCATAATGGTGGTTTGTTCCATAACAAAATCCAAACGCAGCAAAGATAAAATGTGCCATAATTATCCCCAAAGAGCTCCACGACTTAAAACCATCGGCAAAGACACACACACACAATACACAAAATATCTCACCCACACTCTGCAGGTCCCTGGCTCAGATTGATCTGTTTGATCGGCCGAGATAGCTGAGAGAGTCGGTGAATAAGTGCCAGGACAAGCTGTTCTTTCACTGGCTGGCCAGGTAACAAAAGGCCCACTAATGGCTCCAGTTTGTCTCCGTTAAGAACTATAACCCCCACCACACCTTAAACCTTTTTGTACACGACAAACACATACACACTCACCTTGATGGACTAACACCTCTACTTTGCTCTGGTAAGAGTCTCTCTCAGCCTTTAACGTATCTATCGTCTCAGTATGTGTGTATATATTCACTGGACATGTTATCAGAAATATGCAAAACTGAACTGCAAAGTAAACACATCAGCTTTCACACTGCACTGTCAATAAATTCATCATTTTGCCTTAGCCACTCCTTTACAGCGTGTGAAGATAGTTAAAAGCATGAAGAAACTGAAGCTCTAGAAGTTTTGTGTTCCTTCTTTTTCATTATTTTCCTTCCTCGGTTTTATTTCTTTACACTTTACACTCTCTTGGTTGCTTTGTTGGGTCTGCTCCTGTCTCAGTATGTGTATATATATATTCACTGGACATGTTACCAGAAATATGAATTCAACAATATGTTTCTGAGGTTGTCATCAGCAGTTTTGTGGAACTGTTCCCAGGGTTCATACACCTTTTCCATGGCTCAAATTCAAGCACTTCTTGAGGACTTTGAAGACCAATTTTCCAGTACTCTTCAAAGGACGAAAACCAGTGTGAATCAATCCATAGCCTTGTTGTTTGAGGTCACCATTGATTGATTGATTGAGACTTTTATTAGTAGGTTGCACAGTGAAGTACATATTCCGTACAATTGACCACTGAATGGTAACACCCGAATACGTTTTTCAACTTCTTTAAGTCGGGGTCCACTTAAATTGATTCATGATACAGATATATACTATCATATATACTATCATGATAATATAGTCATCACACAAGATAATCATCAGGGTGTACACATTGAATTATTTACATTATTTACAATTCGGGGTGTGGAGATGGGGGGGTTTAGGTTTAGTTGTTATCATCAGTCATCAACAATTGAGAACAGAGAAATGGATATTGGAACAGTGTAGGTCTGACTTGGTAGGATATGTACAGCAAGTAGTGGACATAGAGAGAGAGATCAGAAGGCATAACAAAAATATCTACATTTGATTGTTTACATTTGATTATTAACAATCCGGGGAGGGTGTTAGTTTAGGGTTGAAGTTGTCTCGAGGTTTTGAAGGAGGATAGAGATGCCCTTTCTTTAATACCTGTTGGGAGCGCATTCCACATTGATGTGGCATAGAAAGAGAATGAGTTAAGACCTTTGTTAGATCGGAATCTGGGTTTAACGTGATTAGTGGAGCTCCCCCTGGTGTTGTGGTTATGGCGGTCATTTACGTTAAGGAAGTAGTTTGACATGTACTTCGGAATCAGGGATGTGTAGCGGATTTTATAGACTAGGCTCAGTGCAAGTTGTTTTACTCTGTCCTCCACCCTGAGCCAGCACACTTTGGAGAAGTGGGTAGGAGTGAGGTGCGATCTGGGGTGGAGGTATAGAAGTAATCTGACCAAAGAGAGATCATTATTCATGCGTTCGTTACGTCTCGTCTCGACTACTGTAACGTATTATTTTCGGGTCTCCCTATGTCTAGCATTAAAAAATTACAGTTGGTACAAAATGCGGCTGCTAGACTTTTGACAAGAACAAGAAAGTTTGATCATATTACGCCTATACTGGCTCACCTGCACTGGCTTCCTGTGCACTTAAGATGTGACTTTAAGGTTTTACTACTTACGTATAAAATACTACACGGTCTAGCTCCGTCCTATCTTGTCGATTGCATTGTACCATATGTCCCGGCAAGAAATCTGCGTTCAAAGAACTCCGGCTTATTAGTGATTCCCAGAGCCCAAAAAAAGTCTGCGGGCTATAGAGCGTTTTCTATTCGGGCTCCAGTACTATGGAATGCCCTCCCGGTAACAATTAGAGATGCTACCTCAGTAGAAGCATTTAAGTCCCATCTTAAAACTCATTTGTATACTCTAGCCTTTAAATAGCCCCCCTGTTAGACCAGTTGATCTGCCGTTTCTTTTCTTTTCTCCTCTGCTCCTCTTTTCCTTGAGGGGGGGGGGGCACAGGTCCGGTGGCCATGGATGAAGTGCTGGCTGTCCAGAGTCGGGACCCGGGGTGGACCGCTCGCCTGTGCATCGGCTGGGAACATCTCTGCGCTGCTGACCCGTCTCCGCTCGGGATGGTGTCCTGCTGGCCCCACTATGGACTGGACTCTTACTATTATGTTGGATCCACTATGGACTGGACTCTCACAATATTATGTCAGACCCACTCGACATCCATTGCTTTCGGTCTCCCCTAGAGGGGGGGGGTTACCCACATATGCGGTCCTCTCCAAGGTTTCTCATAGTCATTCACATCGACGTCCCACTGGGGTGAGTTTTTCCTTGCCCGTATGTGGGCTTTGTACCGAGGATGTCGTTGTGGCTTGTGCAGCCCTTGTGATTTAGGGCTATATAAATAAAGATTGATTGATTGATTGATTGAAATGCTGTCTGTAGGAAAAATACGGAAACTCTGCTAAAACCTAAGCCTGACATTGAACCAGCAGTTATTATTAACTGAATGGGGCATCACAACTGCATATCTAGCCTTATACAGGGTTCGTACACCTTTTCCATGTCCAAATTCAAGCACTTTTTAAGGACTTTGAAGACCAATTTTCCATTTTTTTCCCTAATACCCTTCAAAAGGCAAAAACCAGTGTGAATCAATCCATTGCCCTGTTGTTTGAGGTCACCAAATGCTGTCTGTAGGAAAAATAGGGAAAATCTGCTAAAACCTAAGCCTAACATTGAACCAACAGTTATTATTAAATGAATGGGGCATAGAAAATGAAGCAGTGTTTCTGTAGACTATTCAATATCATTGGTGTTTGCAGACATGTCTCCATTTGTGTTGTTTTTCAAATTACTTGTTCTTTTTCTTACTTACAGCACTCAATCGAACAGCACAGATTGATTCACACCGCATTTGTGCTTGTAAACTGCATAATGTGATATAAAAACACGCACCCTCAAATTGTCAATTTCACTCATGTATTAACAAAACTGTTCCACATTAATATAAGGATAATACATTAAAGGAAAATATTTTGTTTGTTTCACAACACCTCAGTCACCCTTCATTAAGCATGTCTAGCCTTATAACTGTGGCTTTGATTACATATCGATTTTTAGTTGAGGGAAGTTCTTAACATTATAATTTATCATCTCTTTTTTCCTTTCATAGCTCGTAATAACTGTTCGAAACTAACATGTAATCTAGAGCTGATCTCACAGTTTAGGTCTAGCATATACCAAAAGGTTAGAAAACAAAACTTTAGCTAACGTGTAGGGCTAGTAATCTCTGTGGCTTACCTTTCATATGACGAGAGAGAGCCGACTCTCCCATTGCAAAAAAGCTGGATTTCCTTTTTGCATACTTTGCAGCAGGCTACACGTGGATTTGGTGCACGTTTTATCAAAAGTTTGTATTTGTCATTTTCCATCCAATGTTCATTAAAACGACAACCTCACGGCATGATGGACCGATGCACCATGGTCTTCTTGGGGGCAACCTAATGTAAGGGCTCATGCAAAGCCAACAGATCAAGCGTGTAGCTTTCATTTTTAAGGAAACCTATTTTATTTTTTTCCATTTTAAAACGAGCCTATTGAGTCAGACTGCCGAGAAATATGATTAACATTTCCCAAGCATTTACAAGCACTTCACCCAAAATTGAAGAATTTTTCAAACCTTGAAAACAACAATAAAATCCAAGCATTTTCAATGTTTTTAAGCACCCGTACGAACCCTGTGTTCAGCATCAAAGCGCGAGTATTAGGGCATTATCTCACAGCAGGGCTATTCAACTACATAATGGAGAGCGCCACAGTTTCAAGAGCGAAAGGGTTTAGGGGCCGGATATCGAAATGTGGATGTTTCATCAGAAAGTGCCTCCACAGGTTATATTTATTTGAGACAGCGTTTACTTATTTGCAAATTAAACACATCGGCTTTCACAATGCACCGTCAATAAATTCATAATTTTGCTTTGGTATTCACTGGAACTAAAGGGCCAAGCCCAACTCCTAAAAAACAACCCCACACCATAATTCCTCCTCCACCAAATTTCACACTCGGCACAATGCAGTCCGAAATGTACCGTTCTCCTGGCAACCTCCAAACCCAGACTGGTCCATCAGATTGCCAGATGGAAAAGCGTGAATCATCACTCCAGAGAACGCTTTGCATTGGACTTAGTGATGTATGGCTTACATGCAGCTGCTCGGCCATGGAAACCCATTCCATGAAGCTATCTGCGTACTGTACGTGGGCTAATTGGAAGGTCACATGAAGTTTGGAGCTCTGTAGCAACTGACTGTGCGGAAAGTCGGCGACCTCTTTGCACTATGCGCTTCAGCATCCGCTGACCCCTCTCTGTCAGTTTACGTGACCTACCACTTCGTGGCTGAGTTGCTGTTGTTCCCAAACTCTTTCATTTTCTTATAATAAAGCCGACAGTTGACTTTGGAATATTTAGGAGCGAGGACATTTCACGACTGGATTTGTTGCACAGGTGGCATCCTATGACAGTTCCACGCTGGAAATCACTGAGCTCCGGAGAGCGGCCCGTTCTTTCACAAATGTTTGTAGAAACAGTCTCTATGCCTAAGTGCTTGATTTTATACACCTGTGGCAGGGCCAAGTGATTAGAGCACCTGATTCTGATCATTTGGATGGGTGGCCAAATACTTTTGGCAATATAGTGTATGTACAAAGTACAATATGTTCCAAAAATAGGTGGATGTGGCTTACAATCAGTGGAGGAGTACAAGTACCTCGAAGTCTTGTTCACGAGTAGTGGATCGTGAGATCAACAGGTGGATCGGTGCGGTGTCTGCAGTGATGCGTGTTGGCGGAGTGACGTCAGTCAGTGAGTGGGCGAGTAAAGAGCGAGAGAGGTAGCTTGTGCACTGCGCAGTAGAAGAATGAATGGGTCCGGTCGTGTCATGCAGAACTAATAATAAAGCAATCGGATTGTCACAAATCGGCGGCCTCGAATTCTGACCGCAAAGCAGAGCTTTGCAGACCCACTGCCGGGTAAAGTGAAGGGTGTTACCCCCGACGAAAACATTCACCCTGTAAGGAACGTCTTCCCTGTGCTACTCTATTACAATCTGCATGTGAGCCAAACGGCAGGAAAGGTGTTGCAACTACATTATTACCTGTCACTTTTTACTTAAGTTTGAAGCAAAGGTGGTAAAACTAATTGCCACATTTGCCGAGGCGTGTGTCAAAGTGGCACTTGCAGCGCGGCGCCTCCCTGTTTGAAGTGTCACCTTTGTTAGTTTTGAAGCCCAAAATACCTCCAAATCGCGCTTCACGCACACTCCTTATTAACCAGAATAATTGCCGTTTTTTGCCATTGTTCCCCACCACGACGTTATCCTTTTTATGCACTCTGTGCATCCATTTTGACACACTCAACATCATGCGCCTCGGCTCTGTAACCACCGCCGCACAGCGGCATTCGGATGAAAAAACGGTACCGGTATTTTTCAAAGGTAGTATAGTACCGATTTCAATTCAATCAATCAATCAATGTTTATTTATATAGCCCCAAATCACAAGTGTCTCAAAGGGCTGCACAAGCCACAACGACATCCGCGGTTCAGCGCCCACATAAGGGCAAGGAAAAACTCACAACCCAGTGGGACGTCGATGAGAATGACTATGAGAAACCTTGGAGAGGACCGCAGATGTGGGTAACCCCCCCTCTAGGGGAGACCGGATGCAATGGACGTCGAGTGGGTCTGACATTGATTAGTATCACGGTACTTTATTAGTACCAGTATACCGAACAACCCCAGTATGTACATAATAATTCAAATATAATATAATACAAATAGACTACGTTTTGAATAGCACAGGTTAACAGGAATAGATTTGAAATAGAAAAATGGAACGGATTGTTTTTGATTAATGAACTAATTTGAGTTAGTGCTTATGCGTGCAAAATGTATGTGGTGCCATGCGTTCCTCTGCTTTGCTACAGTACAGATTAGTGTATTATTTTGGAAACTTTCCACAAAAAATGTCATTATTGGCTTTATTTTAACAACAAATCTTAGGGTACATTAAACATACAACAGGGACGGCGTGGCGCAGTGGGAGAGTGGCCGTGCGCAACCCGAGGGTCCCTGGTTCAATCCCCACCTAGTACCAACCTCGTCATGTCCGTTGTGTCCTGAGCAAGACACTTCACCCTTGCTCCTGATGGCTGCTGGTTAGCGCCTTGCATGGCAGCTCCCTCCATCAGTGTGTGAATGTGTGTGTGAATGGGTAAATGTGGAAGTAGTGTCAAAGCGCTTTGAGTACCTTGAAGGTAGAAAAAGCGCTATACAAGTACAACCCATTATATGTTTCTTATTGCAAGTTTGTCCTTAAATAAAATAGTGAACATACTAGACAACTTGTCTTTTAGTAGTAAGTAAACAAAGGCTCCTAATTTAGTTGCTGACATATGCAGTAACATATTGTGTCATTTATCTTTCTATTATTTTGTCAAAATTATTAAAAACAAGTGGTAGAAAATTTATTATTAATATACTTGTTCATTTACTGTTAATAGCTGCTTACTTTCTCTTTTAACATGTTCTATCTACAATTATGTTAAAATGTAATAATCACTTATTCTTCTGTTGTTTGGATGCTTTACATTAGTTTTGGATGATACCACAAATTTGGGTATTAATCCGACACCAAGTAGTTACAGGATCATACATTGGTCATACTCAAAGTCCTCATGTGTCCGGGGACATATTTCCCGAGTTTATAAACATATCGACGTAATGGTAGTAGTATCGACTAGATACCCTCCTGTACTTGGTATCATTACAGTGGATGTCAGGTGTAGATCCACCAATGGCGTTTGTTTACATTTTGACGCCGGTGAGCTACGGTGTGTAGTGAAGCATGTTTAGCTATTCCTCGTCCTGTAGGGATGATACTTGTAAGAAACATACTTTATTTGTCGCCATGGAGGCGAGGATTAGTGATTTAGAAGTAGCGAAAACACTATCTCCGGTGTTAAAACTTCACCTTTATCATCAGTTTTTAAGCCAAAATGCGTCCATTCTCCCTTTTCTGTCTACACACTGTGTCTGCTTGTAAGTACTCTGTGATTGTGTGCCGCCGAACATGCTCGTCTGCTCGAAAACCAGCAATGACACGACGTGACGAAGACGGGTGCATGGGGGGATGGCGGACTAATATTTTCAGAGGCGGTATAGTACTGAATATGATTCATTAGTATCGCGGTACTATACTAATACCGGTATACCGTACAACTCTAGCACAGATTAATTTAATTTGGAACTGAATGGCATTGTATTCTTTCTACTTAGAGTTTCACACTTTGTTGCATTACATTTCAGTCAAACACAACACATGCCTGTTCCTTGGAGGAAATGATGCAACAGAGAGTTAAGATGGCTGAGAATCCCAAAATAGGACACGGTGTCGTACAACCACATTTAAACTAATATGGTTGTAAGAAATCAGAGCTATATTTAATGATAGTCTACCAAGGAAAGTATGTTGTGTGTATGTTGTCTTCTTCTAATGGATTTATTACAATCTTTGCAAGCTGGGTAACGTTTGCTGTGGTCTGGAACAACATGGCAAACAAACAACTATCAAAAATGTAGCCAATATTACATACAGATAATGTCATGAGAAAAGCAAATATAAATTAAATACACAGTGGACATAAGTAAAGAAAATTAAATGAGCTCAAATATACCTACAAACTGTCATGTCTGTGTGATCATGTTTTGTTTTAGTCATGTTCGGTTTTGTTTTTGGACTTTTTGTGCACTTTTGTTTGTTTTGTCACCATAGCAACCATTAGTTTTCACCTGTCACGTCACGAACCTGTTTCACGTTTTGAGTCACACACCTGTTTTCACTAATCATGTCTGTAGTATTTAAGTTCATTGTTTTCAGTTCGTTGTTCTGGCGACATCCCGGATTCATACCCCTGTCACACTCTTACCTCTGCGCACTTCATAGTCCATGCCAAGTAAATTTTTGTTTATTAATGCCACAGTTAGTGTTTTTGTTTAATTGTTCACAGTTTCTGCCTATGTGCAAGTTTTGTTTTCAATAGCCTAGTTTGTACCTCCGCCATTGTGCGCGCTTTTCGTTTGCTCTTTTTTGATATATAGTGTTAAAATAAATCATGTATTCACCTTCACGCTATGTCTGGTCCAAATCACTTGCACCTCGGGAGAACAAACCACGCCATAGTTCCAGTCGTGACACAAACGAGGCATAATGATGCAATATGTACATACAGCTAGCCCAAATGGCATGTTAGCATCGATTAGCTTGCAGTCATGGATTGACCAAATATGCCTGATAAGCACTCCAGCAAATCAATAAAATCAACAAAGCTCACCTTTGTGCATTTACGCACAGCACAAAATGTTTGGTGGACAAAACGAGACAAAGAAGTAGTGGCATAAAACACGTCTTTCTGTGGCAGCATCGGAGAATGTTGCACATGTAAGCGAACTACGATGAGTTCAAGGATCGCTGGAATTAGTAGGACAAAACGGCGCTTGCCAAATACTCTCATCAGTGAAGCCTGTTTAATATAAACAGTGGGATATGGTGCGAATCCTTTAATTGACAGAAGACACAACCTTTTGTTTTTTTTGTTTTTTCTTTTTCCCTGACGCTGCAGAGATGTTCAAGGGGATTGTTTTTGTGAAGTAGGACACGAGCTGAGGAGGAGCGAGCAGACAAACAAACCAATTACATGATTCACTTGTGTGCAGAGGTAAACAACACGCCATGACCCCCATCACTCGCACGTGTGTCCTCATTCTTGGTCTTGGGTACGCTATTGCGCTGATGTGCAAGGACGGCACTTATTCTTAATAGAACGCATCCTCCTAATGAATTCTTCAGAAGGTTACATAATTGCCGCCAATTTGCAGTGATTACACTTTTATTTTTAGCCGGTGAAGAAGAATGAGTTTGTATGTTTGTTAGAGCTTTAATGGCCTCCCAGGATCTCCAGCCTGACATGGGTTTGACAGGAAAATAAAAAAAATAAAAAACTTTTCATAGGGTGCAAAATACCTGCATTAGGACGGATTACAGTTTCTAACCGAGATGGCTTTCGTCTCGCCAGTCACTTAGTATCGAGGCAGAACCACAACCCTCCGGCTCAGGTGTCAGTCACCTGTCCACAAATGTGAATGGATACACATAGGATGGCATCGTGGAGATAATTGGGGCTCCCCCGTCACTTATCGGCTTGTTGTTTTTCCTGGTGTAGCTGCACCTCCAAGCTGGGCTAAGTGGTCAATTGGCATCAACTCTCCTGACAGTGTTGTGCTTGTGGACATGTTTATTCGTGCTGTTTCCCTTATGTCATCAACACACAACAACATACCGTATTTTCCGGACCATAGGGCGCACCGAATGCCAATGAATGGTCTATTTAAAAAAAAAAAAAAGTTTCATACATAAGGCACACCGGATTATAGGGCGCATTAAAAGGAGTCATATTATTATACATTTTTTTTTATCTGAAAACACTTCCTTGTGGTCTAAATCAGTGCTTTTTAACCACTGTTTTTGACTGGTGTGCCGTGGGAGATTATCTAAATTCACCTAGTTGGGTTAAACATGTTTTTTGCAAACCAGTAATTATAGTCTGCAATTTATGTGTTGTTGTTGAGTGTCGGTGCTGTCTAGAGCTCGGCAGAGTAACCGTGTAATACCCTTCCATATCAGAAAGTGGCAGCCGGTAGCTAATTGCTTTGTAGATGTCGGAAACAGCGGGAGGCAGTGTGCAGGTAAAAAGGTGTTCTAATGCTTAAACCAAAAATACACAAAAGGTGAGTGCCCCTAAGAGAAGGCATTGCAGCTTAGGGAAGGCTATGCAGAACGAAACTACAATTGAACTGGCTACATAGGAAACAAAAACAGAATGCTGGATGACAGCAAAGACTTACTGTGGAGCAAAGACTGCGTCCACGATGTACATCCGAGCATGACATAACAATCAACAATGTCCCCACAAAGAAGGATAAAAACAACTGAAATATTCTTGATTGCTAAAACAAAGTAGGTGCGGGAAATATCGCTCAAAGGAAGACATGAAACTGCTACAGGAAAATACCAAAAAAAAGAGAAAAAGCTACCAAAATAGGAGCGTAAGACAAGAACTAAAACATTACACACAGGAAAACAGCAAAAAAACTCAAAATACGGCGTGATGTGACAGGTCGTGACAGTACACCTACTTTGAGACAAGAGCTATATTGATGCATGGTTGGTTATGGTTTAAAGTCCATCCATCCATCGATTTTTTTACCGATTCTCCCTTTCGGAAGTCATATTTAACAATTGCGATTTTTTTACTGTCAACTGAGTTTCGTTTTTTAATGATTTCTGCTGGTGGTGAGCCTGTGGACTTTTTCAACGCAAAAAATTGTGCCTTGGCTAAAAAAAAGGTTGAAAAACACTGGTCTACATAACATGTAATGGTGGTTCTTTGGTCAAAATGTTGCAAAGATTATTTTTTACAGATCATCTTCAGGCCACTTTCTGGCATTCCCTTTGCGGGTGCGCCGTTTTGTGGGCGGTCTTTGTTACGTGGCTCACCTTCGACAGCGTCTTCTCCCCGTCATCTTTGTTGTAGCGGTGTAGCGTGCAAGGACGGGGGTGGAAGAAGTGTGAAAAGATGGATCTAACTGTTTTAATGACATTCAGACTTTACTTCAATCAATAACGGAGCAGCATGTCCTCATCCAGAAACAACAACGGAACAACTTGTCCGATCGGAACTCTCTAATGACTAAAGTTCCTTGGGTGAATAATATAAACTCACTACACCGGTATGTTTTAGCGCTTTCATGGTGAGTTTACTGACAGATATAAGTAAGAACTTTACACTACTTTTTATTAGAAATGGCAACAGTGGAGGATAGATGTCCCATAACAAGAAGAAGCTTAACGACTACGAGGTCGGCACGGACTACAAAGGCGGATGTACACAATTTTTTCAGGATCTATGCAGATCCCAAATACAGATCAGCAGGTACAAGAAGGAAAGAAAAGTTGCTTTTGCATAATATTGCAAAACAAAATGCCAGATAATGTCTTACCTTATACACACACCATAATAATACTCGTATGTTGAAGCACATCAAGCGGTGCGGCTTCATAGCTTACCAAAGTCGTACAAAAACATTTTTGAGTTCTATATTTTCAATGGAACATATAAAATGTTGGTGTTGTTTACTTGAGACATATTGCCATCACAGTGCAACCTACACTTATCTCTTATGTTTGACTGCTACCTACTGGTCACACTTATTACACCATGTACCAAATAAATAGCTTGGAGGTGGGTAAGCTCAACCAAACTTATTCTTTACATTTGGGTTATGAGCATACTTGCCAACCTTCCCGGATTTTCCGGGAGACTCCCGAAATTCAGCGCCTCTCCCGAAAACCTCCTGGGACAAATTTTCTCCCGAAAATCTCCCGAAATTCAGGCACACAATATAAACAGCGTACCTGCCCAATCACGTTATAACTGTAGAATGATGGAGGGCGAGTTCTTGGTTTCTTATGTGGGTTTATTGTTAGGCAGTTTCATTAACGTCCTCCCAGAGCGGTAACAACACACAACAACAGCATTTCGTCTCCCGTAAAGCAGTTTGTCTGCCGCAAACAGCAATGTTGTGACACTCTTAAACAGGACAATACTGCCATCTAGTGCATTTGATGAAAGCACTTTTGTGCGTGCCACACAGCAATGCATCATCAGTGAGGGCGTTCAGCATGGTTAGAAAAATAGTGACAAATAGAACAAAGATGGACAATTCAACCCTTAGCTCAACAATGAGTAGATGAGTGTTATGTGTGTGTATATGTGTAAATAAATGAACACTGAAATTCAAGTATTTCGTTTATATATATATATATATATATATATATATATATATATATATATATATATATATATATATATATATATATATATATATATATATATGAAATACTTGACTTAATATTTCTTAGGGAATAAGCGGTAGAAAATGGATGGATGGATATATATATATATATATATATATATATATATATATATATATATATATATATATATACACAGGTAAAAGCCAGTAAATTAGAATATTTTGAAAAACTTGATTTATTTCAGTAATTGCATTCAAAAGGTGTAACTTGTACATTATATTTATTCATTGCACACAGACTGATGCATTCAAATGTTTATTTCATTTAATTTTGATGATTTGAAGTGGCAACAAATGAAAATCCAAAATTCCGTGTGTCACAAAATTAGAATATTACTTAAGGCTAATACAAAAAAGGGATTTTTAGAAATGTTGGCCAACTGAAAAGTATGAAAATGAAAAATATGAGCATGTACAATACTCAATACTTGGTTGGAGCTCCTTTTGCCTCAATTACTGCGTTAATGCGGCGTAGCATGGAGTCGATGAGTTTCTGGCACTGCTCAGGTGTTATGAGAGCCCAGGTTGCTCTGATAGTGGCCTTCAACTCTTCTGCGTTTTTGGGTCTGGCATTCTGCATCTTCCTTTTCACAATACCCCACAGATTTTCTATGGGGCTAAGGTCAGGGGAGTTGGCGGGCCAATTTAGAACAGAAATACCATGGTCCGTAAACCAGGCACGGGTAGATTTTGCGCTGTGTGCAGGCGCCAAGTCCTGTTGGAACTTGAAATCTCCATCTCCATAGAGCAGGTCAGCAGCAGGAAGCATGAAGTGCTCTAAAACTTGCTGGTAGACGGCTGCGTTGACCCTGGATCTCAGGAAACAGAGTGGACCGACATCAGCAGATGACATGGCACCCCAAACCATCACTGATGGTGGAAACTTTACACTAGACTTCAGGCAACGTGGATCCTGTGCCTCTCCTGTCTTCCTCCAGACTCTGGGACCTCGATTTCCAAAGGAAATGCAACATTTGCATGGTTGGGTGATGGTTTGGGGTGCCATGTCATCTGCTGGTGTCGGTCCACTCTGTTTCCTGAGATCCAGGGTCAACGCAGCCGTTTACCAGCAAGTTTTAGAGCACTTCATGCTTCCTGCTGCTGACCTGCTCTATGGAGATGGAGATTTCAAGTTCCAACAGGACTTGGCGCCTGCACACAGCGCAAAATCTACCCGTGCCTGGTTTACGGACCATGATATTTCTGTTCTAAATTGGCCCGCCAACTCCCCTGACCTTAGCCCCATAGAAAATCTGTGGGGTATTGTGAAAAGGAAGATGCAGAATGCCAGACCCAAAAACGCAGAAGAGTTGAAGGCCACTATCAGAGCAACCTGGGCTCTCATAACACCTGAGCAGTGCCAGAAACTCATCGACTCCATGCCACGCCGCATTAACGCAGTAATTGAGGCAAAAGGAGCTCCAACCAAGTATTGAGTATTGTACATGCTCATATTTTTCATTTTCATACTTTTCAGTTGGCCAACATTTCTAAAAATCCCTTTTTTGTATTAGCCTTAAGTAATATTCTAATTTTGTGACACACGGAATTTTGGATTTTCATTTGTTGCCACTTCAAATCATCAAAATTAAATGAAATAAACATTTGAATGCATCAGTCTGTGTGCAATGAATAAATATAATGTACAAGTTACACCTTTTGAATGCAATTACTGAAATAAATCAAGTTTTTCAAAATATTCTAATTTACTGGCTTTTACCTGTATATGAAATACTTGACTTAAGGAATCCTAGCTGTAAACATACTCCTCCCCTCCCCCAACCACGCCCCCACCCCTCACCTCCCGAAATCGGAGGTCTCAAGGTTGGCAAGTATGGTTATGAGACGCACTGTTGAGTTTTGAGAAAAAAAAACAAAGATTTTACGTGCGCCTTACAGTCCGGAAAATACGGTAGTCAACTATGATTTCACACCATTAAAATAATAAGGGCAGGTTTGCATGGTTTACTTCCCTCTAAGGCGGGAAATACAGCCCAGCAGCCTTATGTAAATTTCAGTCAAACGACGACGTATAAGCGACATGACCGTTTGTGATAGTACAAGCGTGCCCAGTGAGGATACTTGGGTGCTCGAGTGCTCCCGTTCTACAAGCTGTAATATCAGCAGCGCTGTAACTGAAATCCTGTTATTTTGAATAACAACGTGGAAACCAGTGAAGCAGTGGAATGTGTCCGTGAAGGTCAGCAAAAAAACCGCAACAAGCATTTTAATGGATCCCCACCGCATACCTACAAGCAGGAGTTCAGTGATCCATAAAGCAAGCTCCCGCTCAAAATGAAGCAGCAGTCACAAGACGGTTATCTTAGCTTGCCTTAACCCGGGGGTCAGCAACCCGCGGCTCTAGAGCCACATGCGGCTCTTCAGCGCCGCCCTAGTGGCTCCCTGGACCTCTTTCAGAGATGTGTGAAAATGGAAAAATGTAATGTTTTAATATAATATTTAATATAATATAGAACAAACATGACACACACCTTCCTAATTGTTAGAAATCCCACTGTTTATGTTATACAAGGATGAGAGTATTTGGCAAGCGCCGTTTTGTCCTACTAATTTCAGCAAACCTTGAACTCATCGTAAGTTTGTTTACATGTACAACTTTCTCCGATGCTGCCACAGAAAGACGTGGTCTATGCCAGTGGTGTCCAACCTTTTTGAAACTGCGGACCGGCCAACGCTTGAAGGAGGGGGGGTATGGTATCTTTTTAAAAAATACAATCATGTGTGCTTACGAACTGTATCACTGCAGACTGTATTGATCTATATTGATATATAATGTAGGAACCAGAAATATTAATAACAGAAAGAAACAACCCTTTTGTGCAAAAGAGTGTGAATGAGTGTAAATGGGGGAGGTAGGTTTTTTGGGTTGATGCACTAATTTTTCATGTTGATTTAATATTAAAAAAAATAATAATTTAAATGTATTTTTATTTTTTTTATTTTTATTTTTTTATTTCGTGTGCGGTCCGGTACCAATCGATCCACAGACTGGTACCGTGCCGCATCCCGGTGGTTGGGGACCACTGGTCTATGCCACTCCTTCTTTGCCTAATTTTGTCCAGCAAACATTTTATGCTGTGCTTGAATGCACAAAAGGTGAGCTTTGTTGATTTTCTTGATTTCCTGGAGTGCTTATCAGGCATATTTGTTCAATCCATGACTGCAAGCTAATCGGTGCTAACATGCTATTTAGGCTAGCTGTATGTACATGTTGCATCATTATGTCTCGTTTGTAGGTATATTTGAGCTCATTTAATTTCCTTTACTTATGTCCTCTGTGTATTTAATTTATATTTGCATGTTTCATGACACATTATCTGTATGTAATATTGATAGATGTTTGACATACCAGGTTCAAATTTAACTCAAAGTTATTTATTTCATTCTAGTTACTTGGTTACGTCGAACAACAAATTAACCATTATCCAATTTATTTCCCATTCATATTACATTAATCCAGATGTGTCCACCCCACTTTTAAAGTCAACATGTAATGTCTTTCTGGCGTCCAAAAGTTGAAGACCATTGTTTTTCTGTAATAATAATGAATTATTCCTATTATTAGACATAAATGCATTAAATAATTTGACAATGAGGTCAGAGTACAGAGTACAGTCTGTGTTTATACTGCCATCATAGTGTCTACCTTCAAGTATGCGTGGTATTAAACGAGTAAAACATCAATACCATATTTGTTTGTCATTTTTTGTTCAATTCCTGTGCTTTTTGAGGTTAAAGCAGCACCGAGTAACTTTTCAAACTTCATAAAATATTTTCAAAACCTTTGGGATGATACATTGACTTATTGACTAACTAGTTCAAGGGTCTCCAACCCAAAATGTTGAAAGAGCCGCAAAAAATTAAAAGCCTTATATAAGTGTTATAATGAAGGCAACACATGCTGTAAGTGTCTATATTAGCCTACTATCAAAATTACTTTAAAAGTATTTGTCAGTGTTATAATGAAGGCAACACATGATGTAGGTGTCTATATCAGCCTACTATTAAAGGCTGATGCAAATTTTTGTTGACAGAAATGTTGTATTTGAATTATTTTTCTACCCATTTTTGCAACATCGAAAATCATTAGTAAAATGGAAGCTTCTCACAGGATGAGATAACTCCAGGAAATTAATAAAATAAGCTCAAATATACCTACAAATGAGGCATAATGATGCAATATGTACATACAGTTAGCCTATTTAGCATGTTAGCATTGATTAGTTTGCTGTCATGCATTGAGCAACTATGCCTGATTAGCACTCCACACAAGTCAATAACAGCAACAAAGGTCAATTTGTGCATAAAACGTTTGGTGGACAAAATTAGACAAAGAAGGAGTGGCGTAAAACATGTCTTTCTGTGGCAGCATCGGAGAAAGTTTAAGAACAACGTTTCTCAAAGTGCAATTGCAAGAAATTTAGGGATTTCAACATCTACGGTCCATAATATCATCAAAAGGTTCAGAGAATCTGGAGAAATCACTCCACGTAAGCGGCATGGCCGGAAACCAACATTGAATGACCGTGACCTTCGATCCCTCAGACGGCACTGTATCAAAAACCGACATCAATCTCTAAAGGATATCACCACATGGGCTCAGGAACACTTCAGAAAACCACTGTCACTAAATACAGTTTGTCGCTACATCTGTAAGTGCAAGTTAAAACTCTAAAAGTTAAAGTTAAATTTAAAGTACCAATGATTGTCACACACACACTAGGTGTGGTGAAATTATGCAAAGCGAAAGCCATTTATAAACAACATCCAGAAACGGCGCCGGCTTTTCTGGGCCCGAGATCATCTAAGATGGACTCATGCAAAGTGGAAAAGTGTTCTGTTGTCTGACGAGTCCACATTTCAAATTTTTTTTGGAAATATTCGACATCGTGTCATCCGGACCAAAGGGGAAGCGAACCATCCAGACTGTTATTGACGCAAAGTTGAAAAGCCAGCATCTGTGATGGTATGGGGGTGCATTAGTGCCCAAGGCATGGGTAACTTACACATCTGTGAAGGCACCATTAATGCTGAAAGGTACATACAGGTTTTGGAACAACATACGCTGCCATCTAAGCGCCGTCTTTTTCATGGACGCCCCTGCTTATTTATGCAAGACAATGCCAAGCCACATTCAGCACGTGTTACAACAGCGTGGCTTCGTAAAAAAATAGTGCGGGTACTTTCCTGGCCCGCCTGCAGTCCAGACCTGTCTCCCATCGAAAATGTGTGGCGCAATATGAAGCGTAAAATACGACAGCGGAGACCCCGGATTGTTAAACGACTGAATCTCTACATAAAACAAGAATGGGAAAGAATTCCACTTTCAAAGCTTCAGTAATTAGTTTCCTCAGTTTCCAATCGTTTATTGAGTGTTGTTAAAAGAAAAGGTGATGCAACACAGTGGTGAACATGCCCTTTCCCAACTACTTTGGCCCGTGTTGCAGCCATGAAATTCTAAGTTAATTATTATTTGCAAAAAAAAAAAAAAAAAGTTTATGAGTTTCAACATCAAATATCTTGTCTTTGTAGTGCATTCAATTGAATATGGATTGAAAAGGATTTGCAAATCATTGTATTCCTCACTTGTTTACAAGTGAGGGAAAAGTGGATGGTGAGATCGACAGGCGGATCAGTGCGGCGTCTTCAGTAATGCGGACGCTGTATCGATCCGTTGTGGTGAAGAAGGAGCTGAGCCGTAAGGCAAAGCTCTCAATTTACCGGTCGATCTACGTTCCCATCCTCACCTATGGTCATGAGTTTTGGGTTATGACCGAAAGGACAAGATCACGGGTACAAGTGGCCGAAATTAGTTTCCTCCGCCGGGTGGCAGGGCTCTCCCTTAGAGATAGGGTGAGAAGCTCTGTCATCCGAGGGGAGCTCAAAGTAAAGCCGCTGCTCCTCCACATCGAGAGGAGCCAGATGAGGTGGTTCGAGCATCTGGTCAGGATGCCACCCGATCGCCTCCCTAGGGAGGTGTTTAGGGCGCGTCCGACCGGTAGGAGGCCACGGGGAAGACCCAGGACACGTTGGGAAGACTATGTCTCCCGGCTGGCCTGGGAACGCCTCGGGATCCCCCGGGAAGAGCTGGACGAAGTGACTGGGGAGAGGGAAGTCTGGGCTTCCCTGCTTAGGCTGCTGCCCCCGCGACCCGACCTCGGATAAGCGGAAGCAGATGGATGGATGGATGGATGTATTCCGTTTATATTTACATCTAACACAATTTCCCAACTCATATGGAAACAGGGTTTGTATTATTCTAACTGACCTTTTTTGTAACACCGTCAATGATTGAAGTGTACTTTTGTAGTTATTTCCCCATATTTCTGCACAATAACTCAGATATGGTAACACTAGCGAGCAGTAGAGAATATGAAGTGATTTTTTTTTTGTCTAGAACATGTTTTGCTTTATTCTTCATTGACATGTTTTTTGCTACTTTATGTTGTATATTTACGGCCGCATTACAAACTTGCATCGGCTTAAGGGAGGACGGGGAAAATGGGGACCATTACGGCGTAATCCTAAATGTGGGCTCTGACTTCGCAGCTACCAGCATCTGTGGGTGGAAAGGAACAAGCGAACACAGGACAACGCTTGTAATCCCGTTAAAGGATTAAAGGCTCGGGCGCACACGCATGTGCGACACACAAAAGGCAGTCCACGTTTTATTTGTTCCGACTTGTTCATTAACTTCAATGACGCCGCCGCACAAACCGACACACACTTTAGTCACTTCAAGACTCGCGCATTCATACACCGGAGTGTATGAATTGTGTAGGAATTAAACAAGCACACAGCAACACTACATCAGTCTGAGCCTGCAGGCAACGTACTTGACTCGCAGACGTCTCATTTAATGTGCAAAAAAAAGAAAGAAAAGGCAACACATAAATTGCATATGTTTTCCTCAAACAACAAATCTTTAAACACACAACCCGGTGGGAGCAGGCATCCTTCCTGCGATGCGGTCAGATCATCCATCGTAACTCTGCAAATAAACATTGAGGCTGTGTTTATGCTGCCTAATCCTCACCCCTTCTTCCCTTCCTGTGGTGCTAATGATCAAACTAGGAAAGCTTAGGACGCCTAAGGCACCAGAAAGGGAACCTTCTGAAGGCTCCATAGTGCAGCTCTAATGGAAGAAAGTGTTTCACCGTGTGGGCTGTGACATTGCCAAAGGCGGTGCTTCTGAAACCTCCACTTGAACTACAACTACCATCAGCGGCCGGCTTACTTGGATCCACACAGGCTGATCCAAAGATTTCCTATTTTGTGGAAATGTTTGGATCAATCGGTCGCGTTGTACCTCCGAGCGATGCGACTCTCTCTTAGGAGCGAATCTGAGTCCCACATATACAGGTAAAAGCCAGTAAATTAGAATATTTTGAAAAACTTGATTTATTTCAGTAATTACATTCAAAAGGTGTAACTTGTACATTATATTTATTCATGTCATGTCATGTCATCTGCTGGTGTCGGTCCACTCTGTTTCCTGATATCCAGGGTCAACGCAGCCGTCTACCAGCAAGTTTTAGAGCACTTCATGCTTCCTGCTGCTGACCTGCTCTATGGAGATGGAGATTTCAAGTTCCAACAGGACTTAGCGCCTGCACACAGCGCAAAATCTACCCGTGCCTGGCTTACGGACCATGGTATTTCTGTTCTAAATTGGCCCGCCAACTCCCCTGACCTTAGCCCCATAGAAAATCTGTGGGGTATTGTGAAAAGGAAGATGCAGAATGCCAGACCCAAAAACGCAGAAGAGTTGAAGGCCACTATCAGAGCAACCTGGGCTCTCATAACACCTGAGCAGTGCCAGAAACTCATCGACTCCATGCCACGCCGCATTAACGCAGTAATTGAGGCAAAAGGAGCTCCAACCAAGTATTGAGTATTGTACATGCTCATATTTTTCATTTTCATACTTTTCAGTTGGCCAACATTTCTAAAAATCCCTTTTTTGTATTAGCCTTAAGTAATATTCTAATTTTGTGACAAACGGAATTTTGGATTTTCATTTGTTGCCACTTCAAATCATCAAAATTAAATGAAATAAACATTTGAATGCATCAGTCTGTGTGCAATGAATAAATATAATGTACAAGTTACACCTTTTGAATGCAATTACTGAAATAAATCAAGTTTTTCAAAATATTCTAATTTACTGGCTTTTACCTGTAGATGATCTAAGTCCATCGTGAAAGCAGAAGGAACTGTAAAAGGCTTCTTAATCTGTCTGTTGAATGTTGTTTTGCATTATATAGTAAATAATATTGATAACTTGTTAAGACGCACCTTTAAGTCGGAACAGCTCTTGGTAGACACTACATTGCCAAAAGTATTTGGCCACCTGCCTTTACACACATATGAATTTAAAGTGCCATCCCATGGAATTGTCCAAAATGTTTTGTTATCCGGGAGCATTCAACGTTCCTTTCACTGGAACTAAGGGGCCAAGCCCAACTCCTGAAAAACCAACCCCACACCATAATTCCTCCTCCACCAAATTTCACACTTGGCCCAATGCAGTCCGAAATGTAGCGTTCTCCTGGCAACCTCCAAACCCAGACTGGTCCATCACATTGCCAGATGGAAAAGTGTGATTCATCACCCCAGAGAAGGCGTCTCCACTGCTCTAGAGTCCAGTGGTGACGTGCTTTACACCACTGCATCCCACTCTTTGAATTGGACTTGATGATGTATGACTTAGATACTGCTGCTCGGCCATGGAAACTCATTCCATGAAGCTCTCTGCGTACTGTACGTGGGCTAATTGGAAGGTCACAGTTTAGAGCTCTGTAGCAACTGACTGTGCAGAACTAAATGAGGAGCCTTTGTTTGCTTATTTACTAATAAAAGACAAGTTGTCTTGTATGTTCACTATTTTATTTAAGGACAAAGGATAAAATAAGAAACATTTGTTTGATGTACCGTAAGATTTTTTGTTAAAAATAAAGGCAATTTTTTCGTGGTCACCTTTATTTAGAAAAGTATCGAAATAATTTTGGTACCGATACCGGTACCAAAATATTGGTATCGGGACAACCCTACTCTGTACAGTGTATAAACGATTCGATAAGATTCAATAGAGTGTATGAGGGATTTGAGTCTATGGTTAACTGTTGTTGTTGGACACATTCTTTTTAACACCACAAAAGAACAAACATCTTCCTTACTGTGCATACACTCCTTTAAAAGCAGGGGTGTCAAAGTCATTTTAGCTCAGGGGCCTCATGGCGAAAAATCTATTCCCAAGTGGGCCAGACTGGCGAAGTCACATGAAATTTGGAGCTCTGTAGTAACTGCGACCTCTTTGCACTATGCGCTTCAGCATCCGCTGACCCCTCTCTGTTCGTTTATGTGGTCTACCGCTTGGTGGCTGAGTTGCTGTTGTTCCCAAACTCTTCACTTTTCTTATAATAAAGTTGACTTTGGAATATTTAGGAGCGAGGACATTTCACGACTGGATTTGTTGCACAGGTGGCATCCTATGACTATCCTAGAGCGGCTCATTCTTTCACAAATGTTTGTAGAAACAGTCTCCTTGCCCAAGTGCTTGATTTTATACACCGGGTCAAGTGCTTAGGGACCTGATTCTCATCATTTGGATGGGTGGTCAAATACTTTTGGCAATATAGTGTAGTTAATTCTTAATTTGCGATCATGCCAAGACATTTTAGATATATTTTCATGGATGCTGGTTGGCAATTGTTCCCAATCACACTACAGCATATTGCAGAAAGTGTTTCCAGAAGAGTGGACCAAAATTGGAGGAAATGATTCCAGACCCGGGCTTCACGGTGGTAGAGGGGTTAGTGCATCTGCCTCACAATACGAAGGTCCTGAGTAGTCTTGGGTTCAATCCCGGGCTCGGGATCTTTCTGTGTGGAGTTTGCATGTTCTCCCCGTGACTGCGTGGGTTCCCTCCGGGTACTCCGGCTTCCTCCCACTTCCAAAGACATGCACCTGGGGATAGGTTGATTGGCAACACTAAATTGGCCCTAGTGTGTGGATGTGAGTGTGAATGTTGTCTGTCTATCTGTGTTGGCCCTGCGATGAGGTGGCGACTTGTCCAGGGTGTACCCCGCCTTCCGCCCGATTGTAGCTGAGATAGGCTCCAGCGCCCCCCGCGACCCCAAAGGGAATAAGCGGTAGAAAATGGATGGATGGATGGATTCCAGACCCAGTTTCAATTGAGGACTTCAAAGAAATCCCAACTCAATGTTCCTCACAAATGAAACAAAAATTGAGCTGTTTGCCCAGCAATATGTTTGGAGGAGAAAATGTGAGGCTTTTAATCCCAGGAACACCAGGCCTACCGTCAAGCATGGTGGTGGTAGTATTATGCTCTGGGCCTGTTTTGCTGCCAATGAAACTGGTGCTTTACAGAGACTAAATGGGACAATGACAAAAAGAGGATTATCTCCAAATTCTTCAAGACAACCTAAAATCATCTGCCCGGAGGTTGGGTCTTGGGTGTTCCAACAGGACAATGACACCAAACACACGTCAAAAGTGGTAAAGGAATGGCTAAATCAGGCAAGATTTAAGGTTTTAGAATGGCCTTCCCAAAGTCCTGACTTAAACGTGTGGACAATGCTGAAGAAACAAGTCCATGTCAGAAAACCAACAAATTTAGCTGAATTGCACCAATTTTGTAAAGAGGAGTGGTCAACAATTCAACCAAAAGCTTGCCAGAAGCTTGTGGATGGCTACCAAAAGCGCCTTATTGCAGTGAAACTTGCCAAGGGACATGTAACCAAATTATAACATTGCTGTATGTACACTTTTGACCCAGCAGATTTGCTCACATTTTCACTAGACCCATAATAAATTCATAAAAGAAGCAAACTTCATGAATGTTTTTTGTGACCAACAAGTATGTGCTCCAATCACTCTATCACAAAAAAATAAGAGTTGTAGAAATTACTTTTTCAGTGTTGGGGTATTGTGTTAGGGCAGAGGTCGGCAACCCAAAATGTTTAAAGAGCCATATTGGACCAAAAATGAAAAAAAATACAAATTTGTCTGGAGCCGCAAAAAATGTAAAGCCTTGTATCAGTGTTATTATGAAGGCAACACATGATGCAAGTGTCTATATTAGCTGTGTTATACTAGGGCGGGGGGCGGGGCGTGGTCGGGGGCGTGGTTAAGAGGGGAGGAGTATATTTACAGCTAGAATTCACCAAGTCAAGTATTTTATATATATGTATATATATATGTATATATATATACTGTATATATATATGTATATATATATATATATATATATATATTTATATATATATATATATATATATATACATATATATATATAAATAAGAAATACTTCACTTTCAGTGAATTCTAGGTATAAATATATATTTATTTTATTATATATATATATATATATATATATATATATATATATATATATATATATATATATATATATATATATATATATATATATATATATATAAATAAGAGAAATAATTGAATTTCAGTGTTCATTTATTTACACATATACACACACATAACACTCATCTACTCATTGTTGAGTTAAGGGTTGAATTGTCCATCCTTGTTCTATTCTCTGTCACTATTTTTCGAACCATGCTGAACACCCTCTCTGATGATGCATTGCTGTGTGGCACGCACAAAAGTGCCTTCATCAAATGCACTAGATGGCAGTATTGTCCTGTTTAAGAGTGTCACAACATTGCTGTTTACGGCAGACAAACTGCTTTACGGTAGAGGAAAACGTGACCGCTGTTGTTGTGTGTTGTTGCCGCGCTGGGAGGACGTTAAAGAAACTGCCTAACAATAAACCCACATAAGAAACTGAGAACTCGCCTTCGATCATTCTACAGTTATAACGTCATTGGGCGGGTACGCTGTTTATATTGTGGGAAAATTTGTCCCGGGAGGTTTTCGGGAGAGGCGCTGAATTTCGGGAGTCTCCCGGAAAATCCGGGAGGGTTGGCAAGTATTGCATGATACTGCTTTTAAGTCTAATGGTTTTCAGCTCTTGTAAACTGGTGTTATTGGTTATTTTTTATAATCAGCCCTATAAATGCAATGAAGCTAGAAGTCAGTAAAATATAAACCGTTATATAATAGAATAGAATGCCTTTTGACACTATACACAGGTACAATGAGCAACTCCAGTATCAGTGCGACAGTCTACAAATATGCAAAACATAGGAAGGAAAGAAAATAAAAATAGTGCAAAAGAAGGTAAGGTGCACAGTCCAGTCCTGAGAACGAATGTTCTGAATGGGTTGTTTAATTATTATACTATATACATATATATACAGAGGCATTCAGACTGGGTGGAAAGTAAAAATTGCACACAGAGAGGTGCTAAACTATAAAATCAGTGCCTATGAGTTCACCATGGTTATGGCTTTAGATACAAATATACAAATGCCACATTACAGTTTTAACCAGCAGCAAAGTTCAAATAACGATGGTCTTACCTGATGATGAGTGGCGTATCCCCAACAAAGGAAGCATAGCGGGGAGAGAAAAGACAATAGTTCAGAATGAATCCTGTGACTGAGTGGGTTTTTACAAACAAAAGAGCGAGTAAATAAATAGTGTGTCACATAATTGCAAGATTGTGGGTCATAAATGTGTGAATTGGCACACACCACCTCCACACCCATTGTCGGCTTATAAAAAGGCCTTGTGAATGCCTTGAAGGTTGAAAGGCCCATTTACACTTTAACGTGCCCACAAATGAACTGTGGTGGACAAATTATTTGAAAGGCTGAGTCTATTGACGAACTCGAGAGCAAAACAGAAATACAAAAAAATATGTTTGACTGTTAAATTAATAAAAGTCAATCAAAATTGAGCATTATTCTCTTAGTATCTAATGTTCAAGGGGGAAAGTGATTTCCTGCCAAGCGCCAGACAATGAGGCTTTGTGTGACGCGCTTTCCCATTTTTTATCGCCACTCTTTCACCGAGCTGCACTCGAGTCTTGTCAAAATGACACAAATCATCACATAATTCATTCATTTCCAATAACCTCCGTGTCCAGGCTCACTCCAAACATGGATTCATGGGGGACAAGCGTTATTACGCCGGTTTCATCTGGGCTGCCATTGCCGTGCGGAAATCAAACCCCGGGATCAGGCGGGCGCCGAGAAATATATATTCATACCTATGCCGTAGTTGTCTTGTATATGTGGCGGCTGTCTGCGCGCCGGGTCATGACGTACGGTTATTGCATGAAAATATATTCAAGCCAACCTCTAAATTGGGCGCTCATCACTGCCTGGTGTTCCATTAAACACGACGACGGTGGAAAAGCTGCAGGAGAAAAAGCTATTTGATTATTTAAATGTCTTTTTTTTTTTTTTGGTGTTTGGATTTAGTCTGCGATCGTAAAACAGTGAGTCTTGCATGCATCCATTTCCCCTGTAACGTCATAAAGGATGTGCAGCTCTGCTCTGTGTGTGTTTGCACATGAATAATAAATTGCGCAGAACAAACACACACGCAGCAATAACATAACATGGCATGCATTGCAAAAACAGGAGTGTCTCGAACACAACCTGCAATCCCCGCATGACAATGACTGCAGGAGGACATCGCAGCAAATGATTCATGTATTCATACAAACCCCGTTTCCATATGAGTTGGGAAATTGTGTTAGATGTAAATATAAACGGAATACAATGATTTGCGAATCATTTTCAACCCATATTCAGTTGAATATGCTACAAAGACAACATATTTGATGTTCAAACTGATAAAACATTTTTTTTTTTTGCAAATAATCATTAAATTTAGAATTTGATGCCAGCAACACGTGACAAAGAAGTTGGGAAAGGTGGCAATAAATACTGATAAAGTTGAGGAATGCTCATCAAACACTTATTTGGAACATCCCACAGGTGAACAGGCAAATTGGGAACAGGTGGGTGCCATGATTGGGTATAAAAGTAGATTCCATGAAATGCTCAGTCATTCACAAACAAGGATGGAGCGAGGGTGACCACTTTGTCAACAAATGCGTGAGCGAATTGTTGAACAGTTTAAGAAAAACCTTTCTCAACCAGCTATTGCAAGGAATTTAGGGATTTCACCATCTACGGTCCGTAATATCATCAAAGGGTTCAGAGAATCTGGAGAAATCACTGCACGTAAGCAGCTAAGCCCGTGACCTTCGATCCCTCAGGCTGTACTGCATCAACAAGCGACATCAGTGTGTAAAGGATATCACCACATGGGCTCAGGAACACTTCAGAAACCCACTGACAGTAACTACAGTTGGTCGCTACATCTGTAAGTGCAAGTTAAAACTCTCCTATGCAAGGCAAAAACCGTTTATCAACAACACCCAGAAACGCCGTCGGCTTCGCTGGGCCTGAGCTCATCTAAGATGGACTGATACAAAGTGGAAAAGTGTTCTGTGGTCTGACGAGGCCACATTTCAAATTGTTTTTGGAAACTGTGGACGTTGTGTCCTCCGGACCAAAGAGGAAAAGAACCATCCGGATTGTTATAGGCGCAAAGTTGAAAAGTCAGCATCTGTGATGGTATAGGGGTGTATTAGTGCCCAAGACATGGGTAACTTACACATCTGTGAAGGCACCATTAATGCTGAAAGGTACATACAGGTTTTGGAGCAACATACGTTATCATCCAAGCAACGTTACCATGGACGCCCCTGCTTATTTCAGCAAGACAATGCCAAGCCACGTGTTACATCAACATGGCTTCATAGTAAAAGAGTGTGGGTACTAGACTGGCCTGCCTGTAGTCCAGACCTGTCTCTCATTGAAAATGTGTGGCACATTATAAAGCCTAAAATACCACAACGGAGACCCCCGGACTGTTGAACAACTTAAGCTGTACATCAAGCAAGAATAGGAAAGAATTCCACCTGAGAAGCTTAAAAAATGTGTCTCCTCAGTTCCCAAACGTTTACTGAGTGTTGTTAAAAGAAAAGGCCATGTAACACAGTGGTGAAAATGCCCTTACCCAACTACTTTGGCACGTGTTGCAGCCATGAATTTGTAAGTTAATTATTATTTGCAAAAAAAAAATAAGTTTATGAGTTTGAACATCAAATATCTTGTCTTTGTAGTGCATTCAATTGAATATGGGTTGAAAAGGATTTGCAAATACTTGTATTCCGTTTATATTTACATCTAACAATTTCCCAACTCATATGGAAACGGGGTTTGTACATTGTTGTAACATAACTGTCACGGCGTGTTTCATCTGGAATGGGTGGAATTGGTATACAAACAAACTTTTTCACGCACGGCTTAAGCCTGGTGTATACTCCCACGTCACGTGGCTCGTGTCCTCTCTGACGGCGTCTTCTTTGATTTATAGTTCTTCCGACGGGGGTGGCGCCAGACTCTTAATTCTCTTCCGAGACACAAAAGGGGCAGTGTCTCCAGAAGGAGCAACTTTGACTGAAACTGTATTCTCTTCTTGTGAAGAGTGACCATAGACAACAACCACAACACGGACATCTTTGTCTACACAGGAAATAATCATTCAGAAACATGGTGTCATGGTTCGGGAGCATTCTAATGCACATTAATCTGTGCACTTTGTGAGCACACCTCCAAGCGTGCGCCACTCCGGCAGCAGCTGCACCGGTGCAATCAATCAGCAGTCTGCACACCTGTAGCTGATGAGACGCCGGGCTTCTTAAGCCAAAGCAAACCTGCGTTCCGTCCCAGAACGTAGCTACCTGTTCCGTACACAGCATTCCTGGTTATGAGCTGTGTGTCTCGTCTCACCGTATTCCCTCTGGTTCCCTGGCTGCCTTTTTGGATTTTGACCCCCCCGCCTGGACACAAACTTTTGACGCCTCACTCTTGCCCCTGACCTCCTGCCTGTCTCTGGACATTCGAGCCTGATTTTCCCCCTTGGACTTCCGCCTCTCGCTCAACACTCCTGGTAACATTCAGCTAATCACTACACATAGTCGCACACCACACATATTTGGATTAGTTACAGACTTCATCGTATTGTGTATTAGAATAAATAGAGCTAAACTGCGTCCCTGCATTCTGTGACATCTTCTTCCCCCGCTGTACCGTAACACAGTTTACTTTTAATGGACATTTTAACTATAAACGGGAAGAAAATACCTTCGCAAAGATGGAGTGTGCAACTTCTGACCGAGTCGAGGCAGAGGACGCTATTATTGTTTGCAATGCTATTCGGACGTTTGGAACATGGGACAAGAGTGAGCTATCATGTAAATACAACTAATAACTAATGTAAGTTAACGACATGCTGGTCTCAGGCTATGTCTACACTAAGAAACCCTTAAACAAATAATTAATTAGCCTAAGCCCCGTTTCGGCTACACTAATTCATCGTTTAAGGTTCCCCTCCTTGGATAATTTTTTTACACTGGTAAGTGCGCTGTCTATTTCTTGAATCTCCGGCTCTTAGCTTTGTATGAACTCATTGATCGTTTACAAACTGAGTTCGAAGAGGAAGTGACGCCAGAAAGACTGCGGCCCACACAGGAAGTGACGTCAGAAAGAACGCGCCACAGCCAGTTTCAAAATAAAGCGGTTTCGTAACTCGGAGCTAACCACTGGAAATATGGAGGCGAGTCATCCAGACATGCCCGTGTTTCTCCTTCCGTCTGTGCAGACGCTTGTGGAAATCACACAAGAATACCTTGAGAGAAGAAAACGCGCGATTGCAGTTATTTCAGATACAGCACATCTCAGACGGCAAGAGAACTTTCGAATGTCCTGGTCAGCTGTGATTCTACTTACCGAAAAACTTTGTCCATTTGTCTAAGGAGAGACAACAAGAATGCGGGCCTGGGTCTTCCCCGTGGCCTCTTCCCGGTCAGACGTGCCCTAAACACCTCCCTAGGGAGGTGTTCGGGTGGCATCCTGACCAGATGCCCGAACCACCTCATCTGGCTCCTCTCGATGAGGAGGAGCAGCGGCTTTACTTTGAGATCCCCCCGGATGACAAAGCGTCTCACCCTATCTCTAAGGGAGAGACCCGCCACCCGGCGGATGAAAATCATTTCAGCTGCTTGTACCCGTGATATTGTCCTTTCGGTCATAACCCAAAGCTCATGACCATAGGTGAGTATGGGAACGTAGATCGACCGGTAAATTGAGAGCTTTGCCTTCCGGCTCAGCTCCTCCTTCACCACAATGGATCGATACAGCGTCCGCATTACTGAAGACGCCACACCGATCCGCCTGTCGATCTCACGATCCACTCTTCCCTCACTCGTGAACAAGACTCCGAGGTACTTGAACTCCTCCACATGGGGAAGGGTCTCCTCCCCAACCCGGAGATGGCACTCCACCCTTTTCCGGGCGAGAACCATGAACTCGGACTTGGAGGTGCTGATTCTCATCCCAGTCGCTTCACGCTCGGCTGCGAACCGATCCAGTGAGAGCTGAAGATCCTGGCCAGATGAAGCAATCAGGACCACATCATCTGCAAAAAGCAGAAACCTAATCCTGCAGCCACCAGACCGGATCCCCTCAACGCCCTGACTGCGCCTAGAAATTATGTCCATAAAAATTATGAATATTGATGGTAACCCACCCATTTTAACAAGTGGCTTCAAAATACTTTTTATGTGAAACTAAGGCCAGCAAGTGTTTTTAAAACAGTCTTTTCAAGCTGACATTTGCAAATGTACTTCAAAGTATTCAGAGATGTGTGTTTTTGGCTAACGGCGAGATGCTAGCTAACAACTACACCGTTTGAATATTTAATAAAGTGATTCTTCGACCAGCCACTAGATGGAGCCCGCGTGCCACAGTTTGAGAATCCCTGCCCGAGAGGACTCGTAGGAGACTGCTAAAGAAATACACCTGTATATATTGCATACTTGCCAACCCTCCCGATTTTTCCGGGAGACTCCCAAATTTCAGTGCCACTCCCGAAAATCTACCGGGGCAACCATTCTCCCGAATGTCTCCCGATTTTCACCAGGACAACAATATAAAGGGCGTGCCGTGACAGCACTACCTTTAGCGTCCTCTACAACCTGTCGACGCGTCCGCTTTTTCACCATACAAACAGCGTGCCGGCCCCGTCACATGTTGTATGCGGCTCCTGCATACACACAAAAGTGACTGCAAGACATACTTGATCAACAGCCATACAGGTCATACTGAGGGTGGCCGTACAAACAACTTCAACACTGTTACAAATATGCGCCACACTGTGAACCCACACCAAACAAGAATGACCAACACATTTCGGGAGAACATCCGCACCATAACACAACATAAACACAACAGAACAAATACCCAGAATCCCTTGCATCCCTAAATCTTCCGGGCTACTATATACACCCCCGCTACCACCAAACCCCGCCCCCGCAACCACGCCCCCACACACCTCAATCTCCCGAATTCGAAGGTCTCAAGGTTGGCAAGTATGATGTATTGAGCAGATGTGAACTATTAATTGAATGGCCTTTGTTGCGTCAGATAGAACAATCACACAAGGCGGCAAAGCGGACAAACATTGGCTTAACCCCTGGTGTGTAATATAGAAGACTGTGAGCTGGGCCACCGCCCACCAGTAGGCTTCAGGCTGCACGTCCAACGGGAAGGAGACAGTCTGCGATCTAATCTACAGCTTTAAAAGTCATCAACTGCTATAGAGCATCTTTTCCTTTTCCCCCCACTGAATTCTGCGTATTATTTTAATACAAACGGCAGAGATGCCTCCATCTTCAAGGAAGCACCACTGCTGCCTCACTTGTGTTAGATTAGGCGCACGTGTGCTTTGCGGCGAGGTGGGCGACTGGTCACACGTGCAGGGAGGCCAGTCCGCACAAGACGAACAAGCCGTGGTGAAGAGTTGTTAGCTGAAATTTTAATGACCTTGGAGGGAGAGATCGGTTTGTTTGGCTTCAGCCGCATGGGTCTGCGAAATAAACAAACAGCAGCTGGACGTTTTCTAGCATTTACTGTATTGTTTCTGCACAAGCCATCGGCCAAAGTCGAGATGGGAGCAGAGGAAAAATATTGCATCAGATTCGCCGTCTAAAAATGGTAACATGCCATTTTCAAATTTGACAGAAAACACATTTGGTTTCAAAATGTCATAGGTGCCACTGGATCATGGCTAATTTGTTCTTCCTTCTTTCCAGGAAGCATTCACTTAGGCTGCGTCTACACTAAGCCGGATAACTGGGTGAGGCTCGCAGTAATCCCGCCTCATGGTGGTAGAGGGCGCTAGTGATCCCAGAGATCATTCCTGCGACTACTCGGCTGCAGAATAAGTGATAACAAGCAGCAACAGTTAGCGATCGTTTATTTTTTCCTCTCGCCTGGACTTTTAACATGGAGGATTACATATCTAAAATAAAACAGTTTTCTAAACTGGACTTTCAATCGAAGCAGGAGGTAAGAATTAAAGGAAGATCTCCATCGAGACAGAGATACTTTTAAAACTGAAGAAAGATAAGGAAGACTTCTATAAACAAGTTATCGAGGCTTTTGTTCAGAAGGAGCGGCGCATGGACTTCATTTATAAGTAAAGGTAAGACCATAATAACGTTTTTTTTATTAAATGTGCTTTTTTGTGTGCTACAGTTTGTATGTGTAAAGTTAAAGTTAAGTTAAAGTACCAATGATTGTCACACACACACTAGGTGTGGTGAAATGTGTCCTCTGCATTTGACCCATCCCCTTGCTCACCCCCTGGGAGGTGAGGGGAGCAGTGGGCAGCAGCGGTGCCGCGCCCGGGAATAATTTTTGGTGATTTAACCCCCAATTCCTACCCTTGATGGTGAGTGCCAAGCAGGGAAGAATGCTGGTATGAGCTTTTAAACATAACCCGTTAACTGCTGCCAATCAAATGGTGAATAAGATACCCTTTAGGGTTCATATGTTTGTAAATCTGACTGTGATGAAGTCAGTGCCTCACCAGCCATGAACCTCACCGCACGTCACTGGTAAGTGCGTGGTGTATTTCTTAAATCTCCGGCTCTTAGCTTTGTATGGACTCATTGATCGTTTACAAACTGATTACAGACAGGAAGTGAAGTCAGAAAGGCCGCGCCACAGCCAGCTTCATAACAACTGGAGCTAACCACTGGAAAGATGGAGGCGAGTCATCCAGACATGCCCGTGTTTCTTATTCCTCTACATGTACTTGTGGAAATCACACATGAATACCTTAAGAGAAGGAAACGATTGCAGCTATTTGGGATACTACACTTCTCGGACGGCAAGAGAACTTTCGAATGTCCAGGTCAGCTGTGATTCTACTCACGGAAAAAAACTTTGTCCATTTGTCGAAGGAGAGACAACGAGAATGCGAGCTCCCGTGGATGTGATAAAAAAGTATATAAAATATAGAATATATAGAACACAACCAGCTAGTTTATGTTACCATCAATGTTTTAACAACATCTTCTCACTACTTGTGCGTGCACACAAACAGGTCCCAGAGAAGCAACTAACAATCAGAAGTCTTGTTTTTGTTACTATAGAATATACAATTAGTGATAGCCAACGTTCGCCAGCCAAATTGCTACCGTGATCTAATAGGGTTGTCGAAAGTCGACACCAACACGCAAACATGAAGTAATTTGAGCCTTTTTTCACCAGCATCAATTCTCGGGCGTGAGCTCTGAGTCAGCGCCAAGGAAGAACGCCTACTGTCTTCAAAGAAATATGAGCCAATGTTTCCATTTGTGTACATGTTTTTTTTTCTCTCCATTGTGTGTGAAGAGTCTTGATAAGACGACCAACACCAGAAAATATACAGAAAATACAAATACACTATATTGCCAAAAGTATTTGGCCACCCATCCAAATGATCAGAATCAGGTGTCCTAATCACTTGGCCTGGCCACAGGTGTATAAAATCGAGCACTTAGGCATGGAGACTGTTTCTACAAACATTTGTGAAAGAATGGGCCGCTCTCAACTGTCTTAGGATGCCACCTGTGCAACAAATCCAGTCGTGAAATTTCCTCGCTCCTAAATATTCCAAAGTCAACTGTCGGCTTTATTATAAGAAAATGGAAGAGTTTGGGAACAACAGCAACTCAGCCACAAAGTGGTAGGCCACGTAAACTGACAGAGAGGGGTCAGTGGATGCTGAAGCGCATAGTGCAAATACTTTCTGCACATCTTCATGAGACCTTCCAATTAGCCCACGTACAGTACGCAGAGAGCTTCATGGAATGGGTTTCCATGGCCATACATCACCAAGTCCAATGCAAAGCGTCGGATGCAGTGGCGTAAAGCACGTCGCCACTGGACTCTACCAGGGGTGTCAAACGTATGGCCCGAGGGCCGGATCAGGCCCGCTAACAGGTTTTATCTGGCCCGCGGGATGAGTTTGCCAAGTATAAAAATGAACCTGAATTTTTTGAATGGAATAAACAGCTGTTCTAAATGTGTCCACTGGATGTCGCAATAGCAATTACTTGTATCTTTGTAGATGATGCTACATATGTAGAAAATAAACCACATGATGTTAGTACATCAGTCGAGGAAAATGAACAAACTACATAAATAACATCCTGTAATTTCCATCCATCCATCTTCTTCCGCTTATCCGAGGTCGGGTCGCGGGGGCAGCAGCCTAAGCAGGGAAGCCCAGACTTCCCTCTCCCCAGCCACTTCGTCCAGCTCTTCCCAGGGGATCCCGAGGCGTTCCCAGGCCAGCCGGGAGACATAGTCTTCCCAACGTGTCCTGGGTCTTCCCCGTGGCCTCCTACCGGTCGGACGTGCCCTAAACACCTCCCGAGGGAGGCGATCGGGTGACATCCTGACCAGATGCCCGAACCACCTCATCTGGCTCCTCTCGATGTGGAGGAGCAGCGGCTTTACTTTGAGCTCCCCCCGGATGACAGAGCTTCTCACCCTATCTCTAAGGGAGAGCCCCGCCACCCGGCGGAGGAAACTCATTTCGGCCGCTTGTACCCGTGATCTTGTCCTTTCGGTCATAACCCAAAGCTCATGACCATAGGTGAGAATGGGAACGTAGATCGACCGGTAAATTGAGAGCTTTGCCTTCCGGCTCAGCTCCTTCTTCACCACAACGGATCGATACAGCGTCCGCATTACTGAAGACGCCGCACCGATCCGCCTGTCGATCTCACGATCCACTCTTCCCTCACTCGTGAACAAGACTCCGAGGTACTTGAACTCCTCCACTTGGGGCAGGGTCTCCTCCCCAACCCGGAGATGGCACTCCACCCTTTCCCGGGCGAGAACCATAGACTCGGACTTGGAGGTGCTGATTCTCATCCCAGTCGCTTCACACTCGGCTGCGAACCGATCCAGCGAGAGCTGAAGATCCTGGCCAGATGAAGCCATCAGGACCACATCATCTGCAAAAAGCAGAGACCTAATCCTGCAGCCACCAAACCGGATCCCCTCAAAGCCTTGACTGCGCCTAGAAATTCTGTCCATAAAAGTTATGAACAGAATCGGTGACAAAGGGCAGCCTTGGCGGAGTCCAACCCTCACTGGAAACGTGGCCGACTTACTGCCGGCAATGCGGACCAAGCTCTGACACTGATCGTACAGGGAGCGGACCGCCAAAATCAGACAGTCCGATACCCCATACTCTCTGAGCACTCCCCACAGGACTTCCCGAGGGACACGGTCGAATGATTTTGATATATATTTTTTTATTTTGATAAATTGAAAATGAACACCAATGAGTTGACTGATGAACATTGTCATTTAACCACTCGCTTTAACCAGCGAGTGGTTAAAGCAGCGGGGAAAATTACAAGGACAATACTCCCAGAGATGAGTGCCATGTACACAACTCGCTGCCTAAAGCGAGTACACAACATCCTGAAGGACAGATACCACCCAGCACATGGCCTCTTCAACCTGCTACCTTCTGAAAGGAGGTATAGATCGATTCGCGCCAGGACCACCAGAATGTCTCACAGTCTGTATCCCCAGGCTGTGAGACTGCTAAATGAACAGCCTGCCCCTTTGCTGCCCCGGACCATCTTATTACCTCACTCTTCACCACCTCAATAATTGTGCTCTGGACATTGCATTGCTGCAACATCAACGTAACACCCATCAGACATCTGACTGTTCCCACCCCCACGTACCTCTTATCGCGATCTTCCTGACAATGCTAAGATGTAAACTATGGTCAACCTGCACATCAATGCAGTTTCTATGCCGCTGGACAAAGCTCAAACAAAATCGTGTTGTTCATGTATGACTTAAGTGTTATTATGACAATGACAATAAAGGAATTGATTGATTGATTGATTGATTGATTGATTGATATAATTAAAAAAACAAAAACATTATGATTTGTCCATTTTCAGAATGTGCTTGTTCTATTTTTAAACAAAGAAAACTGTCAGGACTTGATCTTGGGAGTTTGCTTTTCCGGGATGCAACGGAAAGTTGGCACGGGCGAGACGGGAATGAAGGTACATGATTTATTGAAACACTAGAACTACAAAAAAGGATCAAACCAAAGCGCGCACAGTGGCGGAAACTATGAACAATTAAACAAAACATAAACTGTGGCTTGATAAACAAAAACTTACTTGGCATGGAACCGGCATGAAAAAAGAGCAGCAAGGATCATAAGGGTGTGCAGAAGCATATATGGGGTGTGCAGGAGCATAAATGCGGGGATGTCGTCAGGCCGAACAACAGAAAATGAATGAACTTAAATACTATGGACATGATTAGTGAAAGCAGGTGCGTGACTCAAAACGTGAAACAGGTGCGTGACGTGACAGGTGAAAACTAATGGTTGCTATGGTGACCAGACAAGGGAGTGAAAAGACAGAAACTAAACAAAACATGACTTAAAACCAAACATGATAATACAGACATGACAGAAAACAACCTGAAGTTGTCTTTATTTTTAAGTTATCGTGCCGTGATTTTACCAGTCTGGCCCACTTTGGAGCATATTTTTCTCCATGTGGCCCCCAATCTAAAATGAGTTCGACACCCCTGTTCTATCCAGTGGTTGACATCATTATATGCTAAAATGTGTAAGAAGGTGGCTTATAATACTTACAACAAACTGGAAAATGTGCGCCCTCTAGGCATCTTGCAAAGGTTGCAAACTGCCCCTTCTACTAACGCTTGGTTCTTAATGGCTTCATTCCTTACGATAGATTCACACTCTGGTGTGGGGATGTTTCAATTCATGTCTCCTCAACACATATTTGAAGGTCAGAAGGTCAGAGGAGACCGGGGGCAAACAACCTTCACGGCCCGTGTAAAGGACAACTGGCCCCTGGAGTGTGACGAGGAATTGTTCTGCGGTAATAAGGCAGAGGGAAGGGAAAGAAATAGCAGGGGAAAGACCTTTAAAAAGTACAAAAGTTAAAAGGGAGGAAGGTGGACATCGAGGAAACAAAGATGATTGAGGAGATGGGAAATTAAACAAAAGAGGTGAGGGAGACAAGCTCGTGGAGGTAGTAATATTAGAAACAGGTCAGTGAGCACCATTTCTATTTATTCCCCTTATAGGCCGCTCCCACTGGCCTTTTCACCGCAGGCCACTAACAACATTGCAGAAACTCTTCTTCCTTCTCGTCTCACCTTTCACTTGTTTTACCCTCCTTACTCCTAGAACAGGGGTCGGCAACCTTTACCAATCAAAGAGCCATTTTGACCAGTTTCACAAATTGAAGAAAACAATGGGAGCCACAAAAATCTTTTGAAATTTAAAATGAAATAACACTGCATACAAAGTTTTTTTTTTGCTTTGTGCTATGTATAAACCAAGGGTCTCAGACATGCGGCTCATACCTTAATATGTAAATTGAACGTTAGTGCGGCCCACAAGTTTTATATGGATGGCGCTTGACAGCGTAATGCTTGTCAACCCTCCTGATTTTTCCAACGTGCTGTGATGGCACAGAATTTAGCGCCCACTACAACCAGCATACCGGCTTCTGCTTGCTTGCTTACTCAAGTGACAGTAAGGCATACTTGGTCAACAACCACACAGGTTACACTGACGGTGGCGGTATAAACAACTTCAACACTCTCACTAATAATGCGCCACACTGTGAACCCACACCAAACAAGAATGACAAACACATTTCGGGAGAACATCTGCACCGTAACACAACATAAACACAACAGAACAAATACCCAGAATCCCATGCCGCACTAACTCTTCCGGGCTACATTATACACCCCCGCTACCAAACCCCACCCACCTCAACCGACGCACGGGGGGGTTTGATGTGTGAGGGAGCAGGGTTGGGGTGGGGGCGGGGTTTGGTGGTAGCGGGGGTGTATAATGTAGCCCGGAAGAGTCAGGGCTGCATGGGATTCTGGGTATTTGTTCTGTTGTGTTTATGTTGTGTTAAGGTGCAGATGTTCTCCCGAAATGTGTTTGTCATTCTTGTTTGGTTTTGGATCAAAGTGTGGCACATTTTTAGTAAGAGTGTTAAAGTTGTTTTATATGGCCACCGTCATTGTAACCTGTGTGGCTGTTGACCAAGTATGCCTTGCTGTCACTTACGTGTGCAAGCAGAAGATGCATACAACAAGAGGCTGGGCAGGCACGCTGTTAAAACAAGTTGTAGAAGGTGTTAAATACTGTTCCACCATGGCACGCCCTTATTATTGTTGTAAGGGTAAAAATCGGGGAATATTAATCTCGGGAGTGATTCTGCGAGAGGCACTGAAATCCAAAAATCTCCCGGAAAAATCGGGGGGTCGCCAGGTATGCAGCTGAGCCGCATCAGAGTGATCAAAGATCCGCAAGCGGCTCCGGAGCCGCGGGTTGCCGACCCCTGTCCTAGAAGCATCTCTCCTGCAATCGTGTTTGCTTTACCGACTTTTTCTGCCACATAACTGTCTTCCTTAGCATGTCTGCACTATACTGCCAAAAGTATTTGGCCACCTGCCTTGACTCACATATGAACTTGAAGTGCCACCCCATTCCTAACCCATATGGTTCAATATGATGTCGGTCCACTTTTTGCAGCTATTACAGCATCAACTCTTCTGGGAAGGCTGTCCACAAGGTTGCGGAGTGTGTTTGTAGGAATTTTCCACCATTCTTCCAAAAGCGCATTGGTGAGGTCACACACTGATGTTGGTTGAGAAGGCCTGGCTCTCAGTCTCCGTTCTAATTCATCCCAAAGGGGTTCTATCGGAGTTCAGGTCAGGACTCTGTGCAGGCCAGTCAAGTTCATCTTCACCGGACTCTGTCATCCATGTCGCTATGGACCTTGCTTTGTGCACTGGTGCACAGTCATGTTGGAAGCGGAAGGGGCCCGTTTCAAACTGTTCCCACAAGGTTGGAAGCATGGAATTGTCCAAAATATTTTGGTACCCTGGAGCATTCAAAGTTCCTTTTACTGGAACTAAAGGGCCAAGCCCAACTCCTGAAAAACAACCCCACACAATAATTCCTCCGCTGACCCCTCTCTGTCAGTTTACGTGGCCTACCACATTTTGGCTGAGTTGCTGTTGTTCCCAAACTCTTCCATTTTCTTATAATAAAGCCGACGGTTGACTTTGGAATATTTAGGAGCGAAGACATTTCACGGCTGGATTTGTTCAACAGGTGGTCTCCTATGACTGTGGATGCTTTTAAAAAAGGCTTAAAAACCCTTCTTTTTAAAAAAAAAAAAAAAGCCTTTTTATAGATGTATGCATACTAGTTCTAGCTATTAGGCTGTTCTAGTTTTTATTTGTATTTATTTGTATTATATTTTTATTATTATTATTATTATTTTTAATACACCGTAGCACTTTGAGGTTGTTTGCTCAATGTAAAGTGCTTTTTTTCAAATAAAATCTATTATTATTATTATTATTATGACTTGTGTTGTTTACATGTTCAGTATTTTCATGTTAACATGTAACTGAAATGTGAATTACTGTTTATTCTAGTATTTATTTATTCTTATTCTTAATTAATTTTTAATGCTTTTAATTTTTTTACTTATTTACATTTTTTTGGTTTGAAACACCATTTTTGTGTACTTTGTATGATTGTGTCTTGTTTTTTCAGTTGTATTAGCTTGTTATTCATGCCACTTCCTCAATATACTTAAAAGTTAAAGTTCAATCTATCAAGATAAAAAAATAAATATCAAAATCAAATTACAGGATGTTATGTAGTTTGCAAATTTTCCTTGACTGGTGCAGTAACATGTTTTTTTTACATATGTGCCACTAGTTTTTAAAGATAGGGATGCTAGACTCTGCTCCGCCGCTCCCAGTCTGTGGCACGCTCTCCCTGACCACCTGAGGGCACCACAGACTGTGGATGCTTTAAAAAAAGGCTTAAAAACCCTTCTTTTAAAAAAAAACTTTTTTTTAGATATGTGCATACTAGTTCTAGCTGTTGTAATTTTTATTTTTAATATATTTTTATTTTAATTTTTTTTAATACACTGTAGCACTTTGAGCTTGTTTACTCAATGTAAAGTGCTTTTTACAAATACAATCTATTATTATTATTATTATTATTATTAGACCCTAAGGCGATGCGCTAATAATAATAATATAATCATAATAATAATGAATTATTATGGTTCGTATTACCCACTGATGATACACACAGGTACACATAATGTATTTAACATAAAACTAAAGGACAACTTGACAGATTTATAATCATATTAAAGTGAATAATGACTGATATTAATGGGGATTATTTAAATTCATATTCTAGCCACATTATATTGAATTTGTTGGCACTTTTTTAGGAAAAAATGTACATTAAAAAAAAAATGTTGGTGGGGGTTTCTAAATACAGAATGTTCTAGTCTGTTTATGTTACTCCAAATTTTCTAAAGTAAAAAACCTAATTAAGGTGTTTTAAAAGCTTAAAAAAAAGAAAAATCCCTTATTTTGACCCTTATTCCCGGTAAATGTCCCATATTTTGAAATGCAAATGTTGACAATTATGGCCTCGTGATTGTATTTGTTTATGTAAGTCCACTTATTTGCTTTCACCAAAAAACGTACCGTTTAATGTCAGAAGTTGCTGTTAGACTGTGGCAGCAGCTCTTTGTGAACTTTAAAAACTGGAACCAGGGAACTACAGTAATTAGGATACGAGGAACCCGTACAAGGTGGCTATTCTATCAATAATTATTAGCTCTTGGTAGCCGGTACTGCAGTTTAACTTTTTTTGCCAAAAAAATAAGCACAGCGATCTTAAATACTTGACAATTTGAAACAGTTTTTAACAAAGTAGTTTATTAAAAGTACAGTAAATTCTGGACTATAAGCCGCTACTTTTCTCCTACGCTTTGAACCCTGCGGCTTATAAAACAATGTGGCTAATTAATGGATTTTCTTCGCTAACGACCATAAAGTTTTGTGTTCAATAGTTTTCATTAAAGGCCTACTGAAACCCACTACTACCGACCACGCAGTCTGATAGTTTATATATCAATGATGAAATCTTAACATTGCAACACATGCCAATACGGCCGGGTTAGCTTACTAAAGTGCAATTTTAAATTTTGCGCGAAATATCCTGCTGAAAACGTCTCGGTATGATGTCGCCTGTGCGTGACGTCACTGATTGTAGAGGACATTTTGGGACAGCATGGTGGCCAGCTATTAATAAGTCTGTTTTCATCGCAAAATTCCACAGTGTTCTGGACATCTGTGTTGGTGAATCTTTTGCAAATTGTTCAATGAACAATGGAGACAGCAAAGAAGGAAGCTGTAGGTGGGAAGCGGTGTATTGCGGCAGGTGTTGTGCCGGATAACGCACCCCCGCCGTAGAATGCACCCCTTGACTGTTGTGCCGGATAACACAGCCGGTGTTTCATTGTTTACATTCCCGGAAGATGACAGTCAAGCTTTACCATTGGCCTGTGGAGAACTGGGACAACAGAGACTCTTACCAGGAGGACTTTGAGTTGGATGCGCAGACGTGGTACCGTGAGTACGCATGCAGCTGCGGCTTCCAAACATTTGATCGCTTGCCCGTACGTGAGTGCCGCTATGTGCATGTCACGTTTGTAACTTTAGGGACATTGGGGAAATATATGTGCTGTATGAACTTTGGGGAGGTGAACGGTACTTTGGGCTGTGGGATTGAGTGTGTTATGCAGGTGTTTGAGTTGTATTGGCGGGTTATATGGACGGGGGGAGGGAGGTGTTTGTTATGCGGGATTAATTTGTGGCATATTAAGTATAAGTCTGGTTGTGTAGTGGCTAATAGAGTGTATATATATGTCTTGTGTTTATTTACTGTTTTAGTCATTCCCAGCTGAATATCAGGTCCCACCCGCCTCTCACAACATCTTCCCTATCTGAATCGCTCCCACTGCCCTCTAGGCCATCACTCTCACTTTCCTCATCCACAAATCTTTCATCCTCACTCAAATTAATGGGGAAATCGTCGCTTTCTCGGTCCGAATCGCCTTCGCTGCTGGTGGCCATGATTGTAAACAATGTGCGGATGTGAGGAGCTCCACAACCTGTGACGTCACGCTACTCGTCTGCTACTTCCGGAACAGGCAAGGCTTTTTTATCAGCGACCAAAAGTTGCAAACTTTATCGTCAATGTTCTCTACTAAATCCTTTCAGAAAAAATATGGCAATATCGCGTAATGATCAAGTATGACACATAGAATGGACCTGCTATCCCCGTTTAAATAAGAAAATCGCATTTCAGTAGGCCTTTAAACACAAGCAGAGACACTGAAATGGTGTGTTATTGTTTTTACTATGTTGACATCTTTTGGATGAGTTTGCTCTCTGCAGTTGTTGCGGGTTGAAAATGTACATCCTGTTTTAATGCCTTAAACCGGAAAAAAACAAACAAACGTCCATTGCTTTTCTGCTTGAAATTATTCTTCATTCATCACTCCAAGCAACATTTGTAAGTTTTACAATTTAACTAAAACAATTCATACTTACTGAATCGTCATATGTTTGATAGTGGTGTGTTCATGTTTCTTTGTACGTGCTATCGTAATATAATCACAATAGTGTCGTTAGCATTAACTAATATGCTAACACGTTTACAAACGTCATTGTTAGTATTGATAACTTACAAATGCATTCTGTTCTGTAATGTTTTAGTTTTGTAAATTCACCAAAACATCAGCATAGAGTTATTGAGTCTGTTTAGCTGATTAAAGAGCTAGCTTACGCAGTTAGTGGGTCTATGATGATGACTTCTGTTTTTTTTGATCAGCCGTTTTACTGCCGTGTTACATGCACTGTTTGGAAACAATTAAGGTAAGTAAATAAACATTTACGAATATTTATGTGGAAATAACTCGTTTCACAACATTTTTGCGGTCTACAGTCTAATACATGGAAAATGTTTTTTTCTTCTAAAATTTAATGTGTGCGCTCTATAGTCCGGAAAATACGGTAGATGGGTTCAAATTCATAATTGTTATCATGGTATCGAATGAGTATCAACAATTGAAATTGATAGGCATTGGTATCATTTACTGAAACATCCTCGTCAGACTGTGGCAGCAGCTGTTAGAGAACTTTAAAAACCTGAACCAGGGAACTAGAGTAGCTAGGAAACGATGAACCCTTACAAGCTGGCTATTCTATCAATAATTTTGACTAATGTTTGATTCCAGGACAACAAAACAGACCATAGCAACCTTCTGAGATCTTTCCAGACGCGCTGTGAGAGAATGTTGTGCTTACATGTCTATGGACGGTCTCATTCGTCTAGGTCTTTGTATGCCCAGGGCATTCAATCGATGGCAATTGTATCGTTCAGTTTCTTCAAAGATGCTCGGTCTCTCATCCGAGCAGGATTCATCTGTTCATGCTCATAGACTTGGATCAATCAGATCTAGTCCCAGAAGGCCAGATAGATTCTCAGAAACCTGGCTTAACAACAACACTATGGA
>NC_084570.2:8145000-8152500 GCF_033978685.3 Nerophis lumbriciformis | reverse complement strand
GCCACGCCAAGTGCGCCCACCTCCCAGTCGGCCACGACTGTGGCCATTCCCTGGGCGCCAGCCACGCCTGCTGCAGCGGCGTTCCACTCGCCGCCGCCACCTAACTCTGCCCCGGTGGATACGGGGACACGTGGTCTGGCGACCCACCGCCATGTCCCCCTCCCGCCCTCCCATGACTTTTGTTAAGTTTTTTTTTCTTGGACATCTGGTATCTGTCCTTAAGGGAGGGGCTCTGTCATGTCTGTATTATCATGTTTTGTTTTAAGTCATGTTTTGTTTAGTTTCTGTCTTTTCACTCCCTTGTCTGGTCACCATAGCAACCATTAGTTTTCACCTGTCACGTCACGCACCTGTTTCACGTTTTGAGTCACGCACCTGCTTTCGTTAATCATGTCTGTAGTATTTAAGTTCAGTGTTTTTCAGATTGTCTTTCTGACGACCTCACACCACATTTATGCTCTGTCCATTGTTTCATGTCGATGTTCACGCTGCTCCTTTTTTGTCCATGCCAAGTAAGTTTTCTTTATTCAAGCCATAGTTTGCAAGTTTTGTTTAATTGTTCATAGTTTCTGCCCTTGTGCAAGTTTTGTGTTTATAGTCAAGTTTTGTACTTCCGCCCTTGTGCGCGCTTTTCGTTTATTCCTTTTTTTTTGATAGTATTAATAAATCATGTACCTTCATTCCCGTCTCGCCCGAGCCAACTTTCCGTTGCATCCCGGAAAAGCACACACCCAAGACAAAGTCATGACACTAAATAATTTTGGTATCGGGACAACACTACTCCAAACATATAATATGTAACAAACGACGTGTGCGGGTTATGCAGTTGTCTCTACCTCACTCCACCACGTTAGTTTAACGTGACTGAAAACCACATAAAGAAAACATTACCACTATAAAGCACCAACATGTTATTGTCCTTGTGTGCAAAAGGAACTCTCAGCCTAAGTGTGGGTTCTTTTTCAATAAACTTGGACTGGAAGTGTTCTTATCTAATACTGCATTCAATACCGTTGGTCTCTGTAGGACAGTTAGTTTAATGCTGTTTGCGTGGGACAGCATAGGTCAAGGGAAGTCCCAAAGGCAGAAGAAGCCAGAGTCTTATTTGAGCTATTGTGTTCATTTACTTTTTCATCCAGCATAAAAAAAAAAACAGATGTTATTTATTAAGATTAACTATTATTATATTGACGTTATGTATTAAGAAATAAACAATCCTGTGAAACAAACTGCGACACATATTTAATTGAAAGTAATGCATATTAAACATGTAATCATCCTTAACCATTAAAGCCCTACTTAAGAACTTTCAGTTTTGGTTGATTTTGGCGGCACCTCTGGACCAAAAGCGGTAGCATATCGTTGTAAAACGTCAAAAACTACTGTCACGTACATACAAACTGACACCATAATACCATAATGACTCAGTATGACTGATCTTTCCTCAGTAGGAACCTAGATATTTTTTAACAGTTAGAGAATCTACCTCAGTAGAAGCATTTAAGTCCCATTTTAAAACTAATTTGTATACGCTAGTTTAAATAGACACCCCTTTTAGACCAGTTGATCTGCCGTCTCTTTTCTGCTCTGTGTATATATACATATATATATATATATATATATATATATATATATATATATATATATACATATACATATACATATACATATATATGTATATATATATATATATATATATATATATACGTGTATATACATATATATGTATATATATATATATATATATATATATATATATGTATATATATATATATATATATGTATATGTATATATATATATATATATATGTATATATATATATATATATATATATATATATATATATATGCGTATATACGTATATATGTATATATACATATATATGTATATATGTGTATACATATATATATATATATATATATATATATATATATATATGTCTTAATAAGGTTATCCAAAAAATAGTGCTCGATACCGTAGTAGAGCGCAATATATGTATGTGTGGGAAAAAAAATCACAAGGCTACTTCATCTCTACAGGCCTGTTTCATGAGGGGTTCCCTCAATCATCAGGAAATCTCCTGATGATTGAGGAAACCCCTCATGAAACAGGCCTGTAGAGATGAAGTAGCCTTGTGATTTTTTTTCCCACACATACATATATATATATATATATATATATATATATATATATATATATATATATATATATATATATTTATATATGTACATATATATATATATATATATATATATGAATATGTACATATATATATATATATATATATATATATATATATATATGTACATATTCATATATATATATATATATATATATATATATATATATGTACATATTCATATATATATATATATATATATATATATATATATATATATATATATACACATACATATATATATATATATATATATATATATATATAAGTCCAAAGCCTTGCATCACTTGGGAGTCGAGAAGTCGGCACCTCACCGCCATATCTTTTATATAGTTTGATGCACATCACAGTGCTTCATCAGAGAAGCCTGCGTAAACACGCCAAATAGGAATGCCATGTGCTTCGCAAATCAAGCGCAGAATGGATCAAACGACCGTAACAAAGGCACATCAAAAGATACCGGTATGGCGGTATCGTCTCAAATATACACCACTTTCTAAAATATACCAGTATTAACTATAGTACCGGTATATCGCCCAGCCCTTGTTGGTGAACAACCGGTAGCTCACAAGGTACTGATTAGAGTCCCCTGATTTAGGTGCATTGTACAAGTGAAGCTCATCAGGTGCACATATTAGTGTGTTTGTAGGACGCATATTGTACTTCTTCTGTCTGCAAATAACGAGGACCCTACACTTCACAGTCCATTTTATTAAACGTTATTCGTGTCGAGTCCGACGTATCCCCTCAGCATGTGTCAGAAGACAATGCACGCCTTCATCTATATCCCTGCAAGACGCACCAGCCATTCAGCTTGTCCCTCATTATTCCCCACGGCCGAGCGCTGAAGGCTGAAAGAAACAAGCACTCCTGCGCCTCAGTCATTTCATCCGTCGAGCGACTTCGATATTTCACAGATGGAGGCTTTATTATCGCTGCTTTCAGACCCTCCATATTGTTCCCTCTGGTGAGCAATTCATGAGTCACGCAAATGATATCGTCTCGAGAAGAGCTTGTCAATGTAAACATCATAATTCCAATTAAATATGTTGATTTTGATCGCCTGCAATCTTTGTTTATCTCGATGATGAAGTCAGATATGTGACAAATGGAAACACAAGTGGAGGCTGCTTAATTACAGTGTGTGTGTGTGTGTGTGTGTGTGTGTGTGTGCGTGTGTGTGTGTGTGTGAGTGTGTGTGCGTGTGTGTGTGTGTTAATGCCATCCCTGCTGCGGTAAAAAGCTCCCACCTACGCGATGCATGTGAAATTATTTGCATTTACAAGCTGCTATGACAAAGAAAGGAGCGAGGGTGGTATAAGGGGGGAAAGTATGGGGAGGAGTGTGTGGCAAAGAGGCATCTGCAACAAAGGTATGCTCAGTCAGGAGAGGAGAAATGAACACCATTATTTTCCTTTCCATTTTCTGGCCCCGCAAGTGTCATAATGGGGGGGCCTTCTCACCATTCTTAAGATCACTTCAAAACAGTCGACCATTGCAGCAGGGGAAACAAATGGGGATGTTGCTTAATAATGTTACTCCATTGAAATTTAAAATGTCTCAAAAAAAAAGAACACGGTTTGTTCCTCCTTTGGTTTTGAACTGGGTAAGAACACTGCAAAAAGTCAGTGTTCAAAAACAAGAAAAAAAAAAAAATACAAATGTTAGGGGCATTTTACTTGAACTAAGCAAATGATCTGCCAATAGAACAAGAACATTTGGCTTGTCAAGACTTTCCAAAACAAGTAAAATTACCTTAAAATAAGTATTGTTAGCACTAATAACAAGTGCACTTTTCTTGATAGAAAAAACAAATATGAGACCTTTTTTCTCAATATGCTAACATGACATTATCGCGCCAAGTGCGTGCTCTTTCAGTCAATTAGTGTGCAAGGAATAAATAAATAAATATATATATATTACCATGGCAAAAAAAGAACAATGCAACATTTGACGTCACTATGGGAAGTTTTGACGGAGCAGAAACGTGTGAACTCGTTGGGAGTTTCCTCCTCTCCCAGCTCGCTAGCCTCAATCTGAACCTTGGTATTTACCGTGATGACGGACTGGCAGTGTGTCGCGCCTCGCCAAGGAGCAGCGAGAATACCAAGAAGCGCATATGCCAAATTTTCAAAGAGAACGTCCTACGGATCACGATTGAAGCCAACAAGCAAACCGTCAACTTCCTTGACGTCACTTTCAACCTGAGAAATAACAGCTACCAACCATTCATGAAACCCAACACAACACTCCAATACGTGCACCATGACAGCAACCACCCACCCGCCACCACGAAAAGAATACCTACCGGAATCAATAAAAGGCTATCGATGCTGTCATCTAGCAAAGCTGAATTTGACCAAGCAACCCCCCCGTACCAAAAAGCCCTTGATGAAAGCGGATACAATTTCACCCTCACCTATGAACCCACGCCAGGAAACCAGCCAAAAAAGAACAGAAAACGGAACGACATCATCTGGTACAACCCCCCATACAGCAAAAACGTCTCAACGAACATTGGACACAAATTCCTCAATCTGATTGACAAACACTTTCCCAAAGACAACATCCTAAGAAAAGTATTCAACAAGAACAACATTAAATTGAGCTACAGCTGCATGAACAATATACGACAAATCATCTCAAACCACAACAAAACAATTGCAAATGAGCTGTCGGCCCTCAGACAGAACGACTCCAAAACCAACAAAGGATGTAATTGTCGAAAGAAACCTGATTGCCCTCTCAACGGGGGGTGCTTACAAACATCAGTTGTCTACCAATCTAAGGTAATACGCAAGGACATTAACACATCCGACACATATGTAGGATTAACCGAGGGAGAATTCAAAACCAGATGGAACAATCACAAGGCTTCTTTCAGGAACAAAAACCTGCGAAATACCACAGAACTCAGCAAACACATTTGGGACCTCAAAGACAATAATGTTGAATATTCAATAACATGGCAAATTCTTGCATCCAGCACACCTTACAATAGTGGTAATAAAAGATGCAACCTATGCTTGAAAGAGAAACTGTTTATTATTTACCGTCCAGACCTGTCATCCCTCAACAAGCGCAGCGAAATTGTAACAGCATGCCGCCATAGACGGAAACACCTCCTAGGTAACACATGAGCCAATCACCACGCCCCTAGGCCAGCCTGTACCCACCCACTCTGTGCCCTATATAAACCATGGTATGCGAATGCTCCCATTAAAATCTCCTGACGATTGAGGGTACCCCCCCCCTCATGAAACAGGCCTGTAGAGATGAAATAGTCTTGTGATTTTTTTCCCACACATACATATATATATATATATATATATATATATATATATATATATATATATATATATATATATATATATATATATATAATTTTATTGTCATTTTGAAGAATTTATCTGAGTGTGCATGAACTATTTCTGTTCAAAATTGTTTGAAATGTCACATGTTAAATGTTTAAATATTAACTGTCAGTTTGCTGTACTGTGCCTACTGTACTACTATATGAGTACTACTTTTCTATTGTTTCATTGAAAATAAAACAGCAAAGTCCATTTGGCTGGCATCAGTTTTAATTATGAGACACAATTGTGTCAAAGTCAGGATTTTTTATTTCATGCTTGAAATAAGAAATGATTACTTTAAAAAAAAAAGTAGTTTTTATACTTGTGAGTGTTGATGACACAGCTTTGCAACAGTTGATATTCTAGTTTCAAGCATGTTTTACTCAATATAGGTCATAAAATCTCAGCAACAACCTGTAATATCTTACTGGGATTATTTAGGACCAAAACACTTAAAACAAGTAAAGCACTCTAAAATAAAATATGCTTAGTGAGAAGAATTATCTTATCAGACAGAAAATAGGCAAATATCACCCTTATTTGAGATATTTAATTTTACTTAGATTTCAGTTTTTGCAGTGAAGCTACTGACAGAAACTAACAGGAAGCCATACATGAAGCTCGGCCAGGGGTTTGGCAACCCAGAACATTGAAAGAGCCATAATGGGCCAAAAATACAAACAACTAATTTGTCTGGAGCCACAAAAAATTAAAAGCCGTATATAAGTGTTATAACGAAGGCAACACATAACGTAAGTGTCTATATTAGCTATAATAGCCTACTATCAAAATGACAAGATGAGTCACAGGCTGAAGCAATACTTCGTTAACAGAAACATTTTAAATCAGAGGCTACTCAGAAGGTGAGATAACTTCTAGAAATTACTGGCTTTTAATGGCCAAATGTATAGATGTGTGTGTCTAAATTAAAAGAAATGACAGGTTGTCTTCTTTTAATAGATTTATTAAAATATTTGGCATGCTAGGTAATGTTTGCTGTGGTCTGGAACAACATGGCACACAAAGAACTATCTAAAATGCAGACAATAATACATACAGATAATGTGTCATGAGACATGCAAAACTTAATTACATCAATCAATCAATCAATCAATATTTACTTATATAGCCCTAAATCCCGATCACGATGTCTATTTTTTTGTTTTTTTGTAATGTGCTTAAGGCCAATGACAAACGAGTCACGGACCACAGGTGGCCCCTGTGCCGCACTTTGGGCAACCCAGCTGTAGAAGCTGACTGTTAATGGTCTTAGTACCGTCGTGTATTTGTTCATCCTACGGTCACATATGGGACGCGGGTTGTCTTACGTCAGCACCGGAAGTCGTAAAACCAGCTGTTTACTTGGCGGGTTTTTCAGAGGATGAATAGGAAAAGTCCTTCTTTAGCTGCCGTCTTGTTTTATCATATATTGCTGCCTTTGCACCTGTCAATGTTTACTTTTGTATGCACATTAAAATCAACAAAAAAATCCTGACTTTGGAGCAATGTTCACGGACTCTAGTATTTGGCTCCCTATTAGATGCAATGGTTTTCCGTATTGGGATCATGATTTCCGTCCTAACTTGTTCACCGGTCCTCATATGGAAGGTACTTTTCCTTGTTGATGTCTCAAGAACGGTGGAAGTACAAGCACACACACACACGCACGCACACACACACACACACACACACACATTCTTATATTTGTTACCTTCTTGAGACCTCCAGAAAATGCGGACCTCTTAGGACCCCCCTTTATAGATATATAAAGATTTGTATTTACTACATTAATAATATATACATACCATGCAAATATAGAAAAAGGTAAGCTTTTACTAAAAAAATTTTAATTTTTTTTATTTGTAATTGTTTTTTAATTTTCATTATTTATAGTCTGTGTACCGCAGTGTATTTGTTCATCCTACGGTCACATATGGGACGCGGGTTGTCTTACGTCAGCACCG